>NC_073745.1:219471440-219778598 GCF_029784135.1 Toxorhynchites rutilus septentrionalis | reverse complement strand
ATTTAAAAAATTTAAATAGTCTAATATTAAAACAAACTACAAAAAATTAATGTGGACATTAATTACCCGTTCGTATAAAACTTCGTCATAAAATTAAAAAAAATCGTTCGACTGTTAATTAAAGACAGCTTTCACGTGTGAAATACAGTGCCTCTTAAATTCTGTATGTGTTGTTGCGCATTTAATATGTCCTGGCATCGAGTTGAAAACATTTATGGAAATAAGTTTAAAAGTTAAGAATTGGAAAAAAATATAAAATTCATGTGAATGGAAATGACTTTTGTGTACAACACATGCTACTAAGAGGCCCTGCTGATTAAGTAAGTAAAATTTCTTCCAAAACGTCATAACTTTTCAACCATTGAGTCGATTTCAAAAATCGACATATCAAATGAAATCTTATTCTTCTATGAATCATCTTAAATCTGTCATTCAAACAAACTCAGAAATTAAATACTACAGAAAAACTTTAATTATAAAGCTTAGAAAATTTGTCACTTAATTTTCCACAATTCGCTCTTTCACACCAAATTTTTATCTTGTCGCAATTTTAAACCTCTCAAATTGAATTGTCATAATAATCGGTAAAAGAACGAAAAGCAGGAAAAATCAACAAATAACGGGGGGGGGGGGGGGGGGGGGGGTGTTGAATAATAAAGCAAAGGTAATCATGGATTTTTAATAACCATCTCAGAAAAATATTGAAAAAAAAATCCTTTTTTAATTTCTCTTTCAAGTTTTGATAAAATTGCACTGAACAGTGAAAGCATTAGCATTAGCATTGAGCAAGTTGCACAATAAATTTGCATTGAACAGTGAATGAAGAGCAATATTAATATTTGAATAAACTTATGTAGTTATAACATGTTTATATAAACCTTCCCATCTTATCATTCTTAATTGAAGACCTTGCGTCAAGACAGTTAGAAATCCATACACTCTCAAATCAATTGTGCCTGAAAAAATTATATTCTTCATGTAAACAAGCGATAAAAAAGTGGACACTTTTTAGTTAGTGAATTGTATGGAGTTCCACTGCTGTGCTGAAACTGCGTTCGAGCGTGCCAATCTGATAGACAATCTTTTCTTCACGTCAACTTCAACTCCAAAATAGAAGTCGACATCTTCGATACCTCCGATAACGTTAACCACTTCGGAATAAATAATAAATGAATGAAATGGCAATCATTATACAAGTCAGGAACAGAGAGCTATTCTGACAGTTCTCATTTCCAACCAGAAAAGCTTTGATAGGAATCCCGGTATTATTACGGATATTCTTTCTTGTGATGAAGTAGAAAAATAGAAAATCAGAAAAAATAGTATCATTTTAGAAAAATCAGGCGAAATAGAGTGTTTATCAGGACACCAGGATACGAGCCACGCGAGCTGACGCATATTTTGCTTGTTGACAAAGCCATTTTGTGATGAAGGTCATCATTTTCTTCTGGATTGGCCAGAGCCCAATCAGAAAAGTTTCGGCGCTTCATGTGATCGAGTGGCTTTAGTTCTTTAGTTAATTTGATCTTGTAAGAATGTAGCCCAAGATCTTTTCGCAAAAATGCGCGATTCGGGAGAGGCGCATTTTGGGAGATGCCCAACTCTTGAGAACGTCGTGCAATTGATCGATTTGGATAATTTTGGATGGATTCAATTGCGGATGCGATATTTTCGTTGCTTCGTGCGGGCGACTTCTCGTTGGCACAGGAACATCCAACAGCGACAATGTAGACTCAAATTTGAACGATTGTTATGGCTGAAAATTGGAGTAAGCGCTCTCCAAGTTGCAACTACAGTAGTAGTAGTTTTTAATAATTATTAAGCGTTGCTCGTTCGTGTACTGCACCATTACGAAAATATCAATTTTGACTAAGGATTCGATGATGACAGATGATTAAAATGTTTCAAGGGTTCGTTCACACAAAGGCACAAAACTCTCAAGTCTCTAATCGATGACCCTTTATATGTTTGTTTGAACCCTTCTCAGATACACTTGTAATATTTTTTCATTTACTCAGAACATTCGTTCTAAACATCAGATATTCTTAGGAAAATAACCTTACATACAATCAATAATGATTGCAACCATAATTTTAGTAAAAATTTGCGATAGCACACTTATAAAGCACGCAACCAACAAACGCGTTCTGTTCAAAAAATCACGCAGCAACTGTTGGAACATTGTGGCCCGCTAAAACACGCAAAAGAAATAACAAAAATTTCCGCCCCAACCATATATTCAATATTCGAAGGCCTTGGTCTAAATTTATTCCTACGCCTAATTCATTCTCCCTGCTTCTGTTTTGATATCGTTTTTCGTGAGAGTTTGATTCGCGCGGAGGGAGCTTTGCTTCACGAAACAAAACACTCCCGGGTCGTTACGGATGATTCCGAAACCCCATCGGACCAATATTAGTGGACCCGTTTGACTTACTGACTGAGTTCTTCGAGATTGCAACGACGAAATCGTAAAATTATTCATGAGAAGAATACCGATACGATAGCTTCTATGAGCAAAACAACGTTTTCGATGATGTGTATGAGAAAACAAAGCTAGTCAATAAAACCAGTTCCTCTTCTCAGCCCCGCTTTGGTCGTAACGTAACTACGGGCTGGCTGGCTGGAAAGCGAAGGCGTATACCAGGAAAGAACAGTCATGCAGTCATTCTTGGTTCCCACTCGCTCTCGATACACACACTTTGTTGAACCCCGTTGAGCCAGAAATGGTACCAATTATGCTCCTCTTTTGGAGATTATTATACACACTTTCATCAAACGGCGGTACCGTTCATCAAACGGCGATGCTCGCTATTGATGCTCATCCTTTTTTCAGGTTTTCTTCATCTGCATCCCTTTACTCCTTTGAGATCGGTTTGCGTGTTTTGAGGCAGTAGTGGTGTTCGCTTTGAGTCTCGTTCTGCCGTTAGGTTTTCAAACAGGATTGATTTGAGTGATGTGCGTTTCAGCAATCAAAGTCTGCTTCAGAAGAGCAATCTGAAAGAAGTGAATCACTGTTTAACGAAAGCTAAGGCTAGAGATATGGAGTGGTTTGTGGCAATTTTTTTACATTAAACTTTTTTTGATATTTTCATTGGAAACAAACTAAACTCATATAACTTGTGTAAAAAAATTCTATTGAAGATTAATTCTTCCAAATACTTGTACTACATTTAGTACAAGCTAATATCTTCCCCTTTCATTTTTTCATCGAAAGAACTGGTATAACCGCTTCCTCTTACCAAATCTCCAACTAAATTACACACTTGATTAAAACTGATTTTCTATAAAGAAAAATTTTATCAAGTATTGAATAAAAGCCGCGGATACTTTTAAGTGATCCCATATTTTTCACGATGCATCAACCCATGTCTACCCATCCACAGAAGTTGATTCCCCAACAATTCTAGAGAAAAGAGACTATTTCCCCTTTTTTTCCTTATTTTCGTCAACGAATCACGAAGCTAACAAATGATCTGAAACCAAACCCTCTGCAAAGAACGAACCCTCCAACAAAACCGCGCAAATATGTTCGCTACAACCGCCCCAGTCTGGGTCTCTGACTGAGTCATTTCTGGGAAGCATTTTGCGAAGCAAGCGCGGATGTTTGATTTATGTTCCAGTTTGCTTCCGTCATGCACCGCTGCCTTGCCGGAGACCGAGAGACAGAGAGAGAGAGTGAACAGGTCCGAAGCGTGTAAATACAGACGACTTTGAGCCCGGCTTGTACTATTCTCAATCGCTGGTGGTCTTCGGAATGGGGGGGAGGAGATACTTGCAAACTGTGCTGATTACGAAGATTACGTTGGAACACATTCGAAGGCGCAGACGAGACTAGAATCTAAATCACGGGACTCGTGTAAATAGATGATGTTTGTTTTTATTGCGACCGGTCTAGTCACATTCGAACGTTATCAGCTTAGATAACATCATGCCGTCTCCAATATGGTAGGGTTGGCGATCATTTTCCAGCACACGACTATAGTTTTCGGGTCGGGCTGAATCCTGGAGTCGGACATGTATTTTCCTCCGTGCTCTCGTAAGTCGCTTGGTTCGAGCAGAAGTCGTACATTAGTCGTCTGAGCCTCCACCGCCAGGAAATGAAAAGAGTCGGCTATTGCGCTCTATTGACAATGGGTTAAATTGACGCAAAATGGGCCTGAAGGATAATTATGATTGGGTTTCTGAACATATTAGTTGACATTTGACTAAACATCGGGTATTTCTGTTTTCGGAAAGAGAGTAATTGGCTGAATTATCGCATTTCGCCAGAAATTCGATAATTCAATCGTTCCTATACATTACAATCCCATAGTCTGTATATGGTTTAAATTGATGAAAATTGGAAGTATTCCCATTTCCTCATACATTTGTTCTGTTTGTGCTTTCCCGAACAGAGTTTTCCATTCCATTCTGTGTTTTGAGATGAGATGAAGATGCCTCAGAGCGAAACGGATAAACTTTCGTTCGATTGCTTCGATGCGGTTCACCTCGTTTTGGTAGTATGGGCACCACACTACAGCCGAATATTCCAGTATTGGTCGAACCAACGAGCAGTACAAAGCCTTAAGGCAATATATATCCTTGAATTCTTTGGCGAAGCGGAACATGAACCCGAGTTGAGATGAAGCTTTCGACACCACGTAGGCGACGTGGTCCTTGAATGTAAGCTTGGAATCAAGTAGTAATCCAAGATCCTTGACCGTCGATTCCCGTTTCAAGCTTGTCTCCGATAGGACATAGTTGTGTCGAATCAATGCACGTTGTCTGCCGAATGCAATTATAGAGCATTTGGATGCATTGAGTGACATGCGGTTTAGTTGGCACCACTCGGCGAAAGCTTCTAATTGCAGCTGTAGAAAAACAGGGAGTGGGTTATATCTATGGTATAACCGCAATGGTGACGTAGGACTATCGTTGATTTAGTGTTGTTGAATCTGAATCCATTCTGAATAAATGAATAAATGAATATTTGGGGGACTTCGAAAACGAGAGCTTACAGAGAGGTACAAGGTTTTATGCATCCAATATTGGATACGAAAATATCCTACTGATGGGGAAGGATAATCTTCAGAAGCTTCCCTGCTAACTACACTTGATTGAAAAATCACAGAACCAAATGTATTTGGTCGCAGTGTTATATGGTTAGAAAACATTAAAATAAACTCCTTCGCTTGCATGTTATTTTCAATGCCAAGGGGAACTGGCAAATTATTTTGCAGTAGCGGTATCTTACCGGATTCTTCCCGAAGTTCACCACCAGTGGGTAATGCTAACTTGATAACCACCTGTTAATTGCAGTCGATTGAAAAATCACAAAACCAAATGTATTTGGTCGCAGTATTATATGGACAGAAAACGTTAAAATAAACTTTTTCGCTTGAATGTAATTTTCAATTCCAAGGGGAATTGGCAGATTATTTTGCAGCAACGATCACTTCTTTCCGGATTCTTCTCGATAACCAGCAAACGTAAAGAGTTGCGCGCGTGTATGTGTGTGTGTGTGTGGCGGTTGCTCCGATGTCTCAAGCGGAACCAATTTCTGATGCTGGTATTCTCTCGGTCGTCTTTTCTTCTTCTGATGGATCGGCTTTTCTGCGCTCCGTCACAGTCCCAAACAAACTGAATGCGTTTCAGGTTAGGTCAGGCCAGGTAATGAATCCCTTGATCCCTCACCATCCAGCTCGTTCAACTCGTTCAGTATGTTGTCTTGTCGATGTCCTCACGAAAAATGAATGCGTTTCATGGATAGAATGGTTTTGTATTATAGAGATTTAAGAGAGATTTTCAGTTCATTCGTCTCTAGCCTTGAGAAAGGCCCTTGGAACTCCACCCTAACTCCTGCATTACACCTCCACCCTCATTGCCTTGAGAAAGGCACTCGATCCCTCGCCGTCCAGCTCGTCCAGCAACGATGTTGTCCAGTCAGTGTCCACACAAAGAATGGTGCGTTTCACCACCAGAATATCGCTTAAGTATGCTTTTTGTCTGTGACTGAATCGAAAGAAGGTGTGGTTTACGATGGCAATTTGGAAGGCAAACTAGGGGCGAATGAACTCTCTGAGTTTGAAACTTTCGGCGACTGAGCAATAATCGATTGAGAATTATGTTTTTCGCGATGTGAAACATTTTCCGTTGCGCGCGCATCCAATATTGGAAACGAACATATCCTACTGATGGGGAAGAATAATGTTCAGAAGCTTTCCTGCTGATTGCATTTCATTGAAAAATCACAAAACCAATTGTATTTGGTCGCAGTATAACATGGATAGAAAACGTTAAAATAAACTCTTACGCTTGAATGTAATTTTCAATTCCAAGGGGAACTGGCAGATTATTTTGCAGTAACGTCTTTCCGGATTCTTCTCGATTTTTCTCGAAGTCCACCACCAGTGGTTAATGCTAACTTGATAACCACCTGTTAATTGCACTTGATTGAAAAATCACAAAACCAAATGTATTTGGTCGCTGTGTTATATGATTAGAAAACATTAAAATAAACTCTTTCGCATGAATGTATTTTTCAGTTCCCAGGGGTACTGGCAGATTATTTTTCAGCAACGATTGAATCTTTCCGGAATTTTCTCGATGCTGAATGGCACCCAAACGAAGAGTTCCGCGCGTATATGTGTGTGTCGGGCGGCTGCTCCGATCTCTTCCCGGGGAACCGTTTGTGGCATCACTCTCCTCTTGATGGATTCTCTTCTGGCCTAAGGTGCACAAACAGGCTCTTTGTGATACCGTTCATCCGCGCTTTCATGATAAACGAAGAGCTTCACCATAACAGCGACAACATGCTCCAATCGCTTTTCAATTATAACTGAGTGGGTTTACGAGCGGCGCTCGCTTATATACCGATTGGTGATTTCAATGGCCTGTTTTGAAAGCAATTTTAAGGCTATTGAAACAAGTTTTTGGATGAAAAAGTAACAAGTATATAACGCGTAGACATTTTATCTTTCGAATGAAGTGTGTATCATACCATTTCGTTCAGTTGTTTAAGAGCTATTAACGCCCAAAATCTCGGTGTCCGGCGTAACGCTTTCGTTTTCGAAACATTGATTTTACACCCCGGTATAGAAATGAAAGACGTAGTCCTACGTCAAAACAGCATCGCTTGGTTTCCGTATCACGAGATACAACTTGAGGTCGTCGGCGTACGACAACTTGCGGCATTTCAGAATGTAGTTGACGTCTTTCATATACAGCAGAAACAGGAATGGCCCTAAATGACTGCCTTGAGGAACGCCAGATGTCACGGGGAAGGAAGGAGCAACATAGTCTGCAATTTCGACAGACATGCTTCGACCAGTCAAATAAGAAGAAAGCCAAGCAAGCAGGTCGTTCTGAACACCTAACCTGTCATACTTAGCCAAAGCAATGTCGTGATTCAATTTATTGACTGCTGCAGAGAGGTCTGTATATATAACATATACTTGATGGCCTTGCAAAATTTCACGGATGATGTAGGAAGTGAACTGTACTAAATTGGTAGTCGTTGAGCGCTTGGACATGAAACCATGCTGGTCCACCGAAATGCAGTGGGCAAAGTTTTGAACCAATTCTTCGAGAATAATTAGCTCGAGAAGCTTCGACGTAGCACTTAAAGCGGCTATTCCACGATAGTTCGATACAGTCCTTTTGCAACCCTTTTTGTGAATCGGAAAAACGTATGACTCCTTCCAGCAGGGTGGGAAGTCACCCGACCTCAGGGAGAGATTGAAAGTATTGGCTAGAGGTGTTGCTAGAGCAATCAAGCAGCGTTTCAGGACCAAGGTCGGAATACCACCAGGACCGGAACCCCTCGAACTTTTCAGTTGACTCCCGGCTGAGATAACCAAAAAGGAACGTTGCGAGATGCAGCTGCTACGTCCTGACTGTTTGTGCGTTCGTTACTTAAAACGCTGCTGAACTGTTTACCAAATAATTCTGCAATATCTGGAATGGTTGCAGCGTTCACTACACCGTTAGTCATGGTTGAGGGGAGCCCTGTTTCCTTCCTTTGAGTATTCACGTGTTGCCAGAACCTCTTAGGGTTAGATTTCAGACGGCGTTGGAGCTGTCTTAGGTGCGCTTGATGTAGTTGATCGTTCAATCGTCTGTAGTCCAAATTAGCCTTGGAATAACGCGCTTTCGTAGATTCGGTATGAAGTTTGGCATGTTCTCGAAGAGCTGCCCTTTTCCGTTTCTTCGAACGCTTAAGCTCCGAGTTCGACCATGCAGGTTCGGGAGGCACACGGTTAGTTCGCTTAGGTACAAATTGATCAATGGCATAGATTATGATGCACGATACCGTTGATGCCGTGTCGTTGACGTTGCGATTGGCCAGTTCTTCATCCCAATCAACGTTTGAGAGGAAATTGTTCATCTCGTCGAAGTTTTAGTATATGCTCTCTGTCGTGTCTTCGTAATCACATTGTACGCAAATATCAATGCTGACCAGCAACGGGGGATGATGTATGCAACTTTTTACGAGCGGGGCAGGAGCTGGTATTACGGAGCAACTGGAACACATTCCCTCACTCACAAAGCAGAGGTCAAGCATACGATTGTTACGATTCATAACTCCGCTCTTTTGTCCAATGTTGAAGTGCAATAAGCATCAAACAGTTTACGGGATGCGAGTCCAGTCGATGAGTCAGATGTAGGGAAATAAAAATCGTGGGTGTTCTGCTCCCATCTTACATCACGTAAGTTGAAATCTCCAAGGATTGTCAAACTGTCCTTCGCGCCTATAAGAGAGATAATCCAGTCGAGCGACGACAAGTGCTTTTCGATAAAAGTATTGTCGTTTACACGATCCGGAGGAATATACACCACACAGATGAAGAGTGTTGAGTCGCCTGCATCGATCGACACCCACAATTGCTTAACCGTCAGGCTTTCGGAAGGGGACAGTAGCCGCTACTTATAGCAAGAACGAATAGCCAGCAAGACTCCGCCACCAGAACTTTTGTTGCTGTTGGAGGGTGATCGATCTTGTCGGAAAAAAGCGCAATTACTATCGAAGAGCTGGCTTTAAATAGTGTTGTCATTGAGCCATGTTTCAGTAAACGCGTAGATGTCGTAGCAGCCGTCGCTGCAAGCAGTCGCGTACTTCGCTAACGAGGTGTTAATTTCGCCAAGGTTTTGATAATACAGGAGGACAGTTGAACCGTTGGCATCAGTGACGTTGGGAATACAGACTCCGTCAATGAACTGTGGTATTCCGCTGCAATTCGACGAAGCATCAAGAGAAGGAGCGTCGTGAATAATAAGATACTTGCCTGTCAACACAGGCTGGAAAACCCTTTCACCAGCCTGGACCGCAGGACCAGGACGACTTCGATTGCAGGAACCAGCAAATCGCTCGACTGGGTCTGGTGGATCCAGGGCTTCCGAAGCACAGTACACATTGCGTCCTGGTGTATCCACAACCGTTTGCAGTGAGTTAGAATAACTGAGTTCAGCCGGGGAGCTTGAGGATCTTGCGTAGTCAGAAGGGCGTTGACTGAGTTCGAAAGCAACACGGCAAACCGATGGTTTATAGCTTAACGTGAAGCTGCAATTTTGAAAAGCATCAGGGGCAGAACAGTCACCAATACACGCGTACTTGCCTTTAAGTGCCGGCTGGGAGACCCCTTCCGAGCCTCCGTAAACAGGTCCAGGACGACTGAGACGGCAGCATGTATGATATTGATACTTTGAAGATGTTGATGGCACGACTGTTACGGGGTTAGAAGGGGTTCCCAAAGTGCTGTTTAGCATGCGCCCTGGTGAAAATGACGCCAATGTTTCTAAGCAGCCCTGTAATGAATCTCTGCTGAGGCAAATATTCAGCCTTTTGCCAAGCAGTTGACATTATTTGTTTTATGTCATCATAAAGGCTTCGTTTGTGGCTTTGACATTGCATCAATGCATTGAACTGACGCTATGGTGAAGCAGGTGTTAAGGTTGTGCACCAAAAAATTATTTGGGGAATACCAAGTTATTCAATAAGTTATAATAAGTCATTAATTTATTTGGGGTCGCATGCAGATAGAGTTTATTTCACTTATTTAGTCACCAAGAAAGTAAATGGTGTTCTGGAATTTTTTATGTGATTTGGTTTCGCTTGCAAGTAGCAAAATTTTCTCCACTAAGGATGACAGCTGCGCTTATCTCGAGCATGTATTGTTCTGCGAGCACAAAAATGAATCATCAAACAATTATCGTCAAATAATTCTACAATGAAAAAAAACTATGGATGGGTTATACCTATGATATAACCGCAAGGTTGGCGTAGGACTGCCGTTGGCTTAGTAATCATTTGTGTTTTATTCAATTAGCAATAATCGCACCTCGAATGTTCTTCATTGGGTACGGTGTCACCGCTACGCAGAGCTATTGTATGTATTGATTAAATTATGGACTAAACCAATGAATGAATGAAACAATTTACGAATTGGAACAAATCCCAATTTAAGTCAATCCATGCATTATAGTAGTGGTACTCGCAGCAAATTGTTATCAACATTTTGCCTAATCTTCATATGATATACGTAGAAGTTCAGTGAGCTGGCGATATGAAGGGATATGCAGTCCCGAAAACCCGAGGCAAACCGTTGCATTTGTACCCAGTTTTGTAAACCGTGTTAGCAAAACGAATTCCGGAGTGTAAAAATGCATGCAATGCGAGATCTGCAATGCCGATTTTCCCAACTTATTGGTTTTGGAATCTGTGTTGGAAAAACTCATTCCGGTTTGCAAGAATGCAAGCGAGTACTCGCAGCTTGCATCTCATTTGCAATATCAACTTCCCCAGGCTCCCTGGTTTTGAAATATGTGTTAAGGATACATTCCGATTTGCAGAAAACGCAAGCGAGTACAAAAGTACTCACAACTTGCAATGCCGAAACACCTTCCAACATTTTATAATGAGGTGTAATTTTATCACGTATTTGTGCAACAGCGCCAGTAGCTATGTGGTTAGCGTGGTCGTGTAAAACAGCCTTGCATTCCAGCCGGTCTTGGTTCAATCCCCGTTGACATCGTTTGGACTTTTTTTTTGGGTACAATCCCAAAAAAGATTGAAAAAGAAAAAAAGGAGGAGATGTCTACTCCCATACATACAAATATTTTAAAGCTTTTTTTTATTTGCTCATTTGACCCTTCAGGACACGAAAAAGCATTAATTCTGATCGAAGATGAAATGTTTTCTGCCAACGCTAGTTCGGGTGTATAGAGTAATTTCGCGTTAAATCAACTGGGTGAATGGCCGATTTTGACGTGAAACTTAACTTTGATCTTGTGCATAAGTTAGCAGCTACTGAAAATCACAGTTTTCGTAATCGTATGATCAATTCAAAATGCGGCTGATATTAAAAAGACTTTTATTCACAATCATTAACCTTCTTTAAAGACTACTTAACTTTATTTTCAATCCAGATGTTTGAGTCAAATTTGTCCAGACCACTAAACTATCGGACTATTTGAAAATTCGAAATTCATTTTGAAGAGTCCCACAATGCATCTCTATGTTTCAAACTTTGTTCAATTATGTCGAACTGGAATAGAATATGGGTTGAACAGAACTGAACTGAACGTAGTTCCGTAGTAGAAGCAGCTGAAGTAGTACAAATAATCCGAAACCATTAATACGAAAAACTCAACAATCTTTCTACTCTCCTACGGAAATACTAACCGATCGCTCGCATTTTTTTCTGTTCACTAAATTTGGCTGAATATGATAAGGGATTAAGGTTAACTTAAGTTAAAATAGCTAGCTTGCCTCGTCGACATCATCCTTGTCTGGATCATTGCGGTCGTGATAATTATATCGCCAGGTGATGTAGATTGGTATATTCAAATTTTCATAAACGCAATCAGACAAGAAGTCTTAGACCTAACGCTGTGTAGCCCGGTTATTCTTGACATGATTCATAACTGGCACGTTTCCGAGGAGGCATCTTTATCAGATCATAGACACATTATTTTTGAATGGGATGGTGGCTTGACAGTTCAGAGAGAATACCGAGATCCAAAAAAAAAACAACTGGGATCAATATTCCCTTGAACTCGAGTCAAAAACTCTAAACTCAAAAATAAGGTCGCTTCAGCAGCTTGAATCAGCATCAAAAGAATTAAACTAAACGATAGTCTCTACCTACAACAGCAGTTGCCCACTAAGAAGAGTTTCTTCAACAAGAAACGTTCCTTGGTGGACTTAAAGGCTTGAACAGCTTCGCAAAACAGCGCGGAAACTATTCAACGGAGCAAAAATTACTTCGGACTGGTCTCAATACAAAACGGCTCTAACTGAGTACAGCAGAGAACTGAGACGATCCAAACGAAAATCCTGGGTATATAACTGCGAATGCATTGAAAATACTCCAATCGTTGCTAGACTCAATAAGACTCTGTCAAAAGACCACTCGAACGGGCTAGGTACCCTTAAAAAGAACGACGGTTCGTTTACAAAAACTCCCTCAGAAGTACTAGACTTACTGATGAAGACTCACTTCCCGGGATCTACATCTGTCCACTCGAATACAAATCCTGGCTATAATAGCGACACAAAAAGTTCCCGAAGGTACCTCACAAGACCTGAAAGTGCAAAAGATGTCGCTAACATAGTTGCTGGGTTAGTCTTCACGAGGGCCAGAGTAGTAAACGCGGTGAGATCCTTTCTACCTTACAAATCTGCAGGTGAAGATGGGATTTTTCCAGCCCTGATTCAAAATGGAGAATCAAAATTCCACCTTTTATCGAGATTTTTAAGGCAAGTCTGATACTAGAGCACATTCCTTCGATATGGAGACTTGTTAAAGTAGTTTTCATTACAAAAGCGGGGAAACGTGACAAATCACTCCCAAAGGCATTCAGACCAATTAGTTTATCATCAATATTGCTGAAAACTATGGAAAAAGTTTTATATGAATACATAAAGTCTGTATTCATGTTCAATTGCCCATTATCTTAATACCAGTTTGCCTACCAATCTGGCAAATCCACAGTAACAGCGCTACACACGCTTGTTACAAAAATTGAAAAATCTCTCTCATCAAAAGAAACCGCTCTTTGCGCGTTTTTTGACATCGAAGGTGCTTTTGATAATGCTTCTCATCTATCAATGGCACAAACTATGAGAAAAAGACACTTCGATAACTCTGCCCATGTTTGTATAGGAGACATAAACGACAAAATGAACAAAATCGACTTTTTCGCTGTTTCGCATTCTACACAATGTAATACGTTTGCTCAACATGCAAACAAACATTTTTTGTTCGAAAAAATTTGAGCAATTTTGAAAACACGTTTCAGAAAAATCACTGTTTGTCCACATAACAGACGTACTTCCATACAGCTTTCATACATCGTTCGAAAATCAACAATTGTTAGTATTATGTGCTATAAGCTAAATCTACATTTGAATCACATTCTTTGAAGAGTCCAAACATGTCTGTCACGATAGTGTCTTATTACTTAGTGTTTCCTAATAGATGAATATAAGAAAACATTGAAATGCTGCTCACATAATTTCTATTTTCTGTACATGATGAACAAAAAGAAGCAATTGTGTTTTTTAATGTTATAATTACCTAAATTTCTGCATTTGAGTTATCAAGTAGATAATGAAACAATCTGATCAGTAGTGAACTTAAAATAATATTGGTTCTTAGCATTATAACTCCTCGGATTCAACATTGAATTATTCCACATACTCAGCATTTACTCATACCGTTGGAGTAAGTCACTCCACCATCTTTATGCGATTTATCGTGATATCGGTAAATCATGTTGCTAAAATTACCAACATTGCAGATTGCCTTCACAAATTCAATTAATTGAAAAAACACGAATCTGCTGTTCTTCTCCCAGAGTGTTCTTCAGGGAAAAAAGTACTATCATAGACTCGCAACAAACCCAGAGCGCCTTTTCCAGACATTTCACTATATTTCTTCCAAACCTTTTCGATTTTATCCGATAAGAACTGAAACTACCGACGGAGACGTTTTGACTATTATCGAAAATGTAAATACTAACGCTACAGACAGAGCAACCTGGTGATTACGTCTAGCTATGCGGACAAATGTTCATTGAAACGATTGATTGTTTGCATAAATAGACGCAAGCGTTTTCCAAATGGAAAAAATATATTAGAATCCACAAAATCGCCTTGCCGACAATATTCTTCAACTGGACAGATCATTTAATCGGAAATTTGCATGGTTATGCCTGTGAGTCAAAAAACAAAAAAATGCGTTTTCCCAACACTAATAGTGTTGTCGATTACGTCTCCTATGCAATCATGGGCAGAACTGCATAGTCCAATGGATCCAGGGCATGCTCACACATAGACGAATCACCTCGGAGCTGGGCTGATCGTCGACATCTGTGATTGCAACGAAAGGTTGCCCACAAGAAGGGGGGGGGGTTCTATCACCTCTCCTTTTGTCACTTGTAGTTGACGACCTTCTAATAAGTTTAGAGGTAAAAGGATTCGAGGTTGTGGACTTTGCCGATGATCTAGTCGTAATGGTACGTGGTAAGTTCGACGACGTATTATCGAGCAGAATGCAGATGGCCTTAAACTTTACACAATCTTGGTTTATCACAGAAGGTCTGAGCGTAAATCACTCAAAAACAACAATTATTCCTTTCACCAAAAAAAAATATAGGAGGTTGTGTCCAAGATACGACCGCATTGTTGACGTAGAACTACGCTGTTATTTTATATAAGTCGCTTGTTTATACTTTCGGATATTATTCTATAATGCTGTGAAACTTTAGAAACAACTGCTTAGTAGAATAATCTCTGAAATGGTTTTTTCATTGTAGAATCAGTTGACGATAATTGATTGATGATTCATTCCTGCCCTCGCAAAACAATACACTAGCTGATCGTATGTCGCAATTTATTTCTTGGTTTACATTGGTGGCTTGAAACTACTAGGAATATAAACACTTCTAGCATTTTGCGCAATTTTCAAAAAGAACGTTTCTGTTAATATTACTGGCCTCGAAAAGAGTTGCAAAACTTTCTAATGCTCGAGAGAAGCGCAGCTGTCACCTTTAGTGGAGGAAGTTTTGCTACTGGCAAGCAAAACCCAATCACATACAAAATTCCAGAACATTTACTTTCTTGGTGACTAAACAAGCGAAATAAACTCTTTTTGTCAATAACAACCTCGAAAACAGTATCAATGCTTCATTATGATCAATATTAGCGCAAATGCAATACTAGTTGAAGGCAGTTTTACGACTGGCACGCGAACCCAAATAACTTATAACATTCCAGTAAGACATTCAAGATGCTTGGTATTCCCCAAATAATTTTTTGGCGCACAACCTTAACGTTTGCTTCGCCATAACGTCAGTTTAATGCATTGATGCATTCTCAAGGGCACCAACGAAGCCCTTATGAAGACGGAAAATAAACAATGTTAACTGCTTGGAAAAAGACTGAATTATGCCACACAGCTTGTACTCTGCTGTAACACCCATCGATGCGAATTCGCTGATGAGTTTGTCAAGAGCGACCGCCTTCACCACCAGCGGAGGGAGCTTGATTTTGGTTGCTGCCTGGGTAACGGCGTTTACATTTTCGACCGACGCGCCGAAATCGCCTACTTCGCTGTTGTTCGATGCGGTGTCACACTCGCGAATGCTCGGGTCAGTGCGAGCGCTTTTCACTGCACCAACATCGCGTGCATCATTAGATGACGCTTGCCTCGAAATTTCATTGCCCCTGGCAATGCGTTCGTTTTTTGCAGGACTCGGGCCTGCCTTCCTCTCCTTCTTGGTCATCACACACTACGCGAAGCGTCCAATTTATGACGCGGAAGGAAAAACACATGATACGAATAACGCGAAAAATGAACAGAAGAACCAAACGACGATATCCAAGTTGGATTACCACTGGTGGGGTCCAATCTTAGATCGAAGCGCAGCAAAAGCAAAGTGAACTGGATTGCTCAACAGTCCGATGCCGAATGAAAGTTTGCCTCAGCGAGATCCACTGTTTATACTCTAGGCAAGTATTCCCCTTCATTCTTCTACTTTTCCTTTGTTCACGGAGACTTTAAATCCTACGATTTCCCCTCCGTTGGTCGTCGATAAGTTGCTCGTTATTGTCAGCTCTGTTCGGGAAAGCACACAAATGGACAGAACGAATGTATGGGAAAATGGAAACTTTAGTTTCATGAATTTTAACCATTTACAAACCAGGGGATTCTAATGTATAGCATAATAAACAAATCTTAGGGAATTTCCGATTCGTTTAGTATGTAGATCGCCAAAATCCGTTCGTGGTAAAAATAGTTATTAACGTTAACTTTATTTCGTAAAAACGTGACCTGTTTTCTGATTTGGCACCCTTAATGAAAGACGTAGTTCTACGTCAAAAAACTGCATCTGCAGTCTTTACATCTTGGGGGAGAGGAAATAAAAAGCAGCGCTTCAGTGAAATATCTAGCAACTATTATCTTAGTTGCCAAACTAAACTGGAACGCGTACTCAGATTCAATAATCAGCAAGGCCAACTCAGCCCTATGGGCATGCTCTAAAATGATAGGAAGAACATGGGGCCTTAACCCAAAAATGGTTATGTGGGTCTACACTGTAATTGTGCGGCCTAGGATAACCTATGCCTCACTTGTATGATGGCCAAAGACTAAGGAGACTGTAGCTACAAAAAAGCTAAACAAACTCCAACGACTAGCATGCGTTGCAATTACTGGAGCAATGCGAAGCACTACTTCAAAGGCATTGGAGGCTATCCTTCACCTAGTACCTTTGAATCAATATGTTCAGCTAGAGGCTAAGAAAAGCGCTCTATAGCTTAAAAGATGGAAAAAAATACTAGACGGGGACAAAACTGGTCACTTGAGCATCCTGAATCTCTTACCCATTGGACCAGCCTCAGAGATGAACAGTGATTGGATGGAACCAAGGACTAATTATGACATTCCATACAGAGTGATCGAACATTCTCGTTCAGTATAGGATGAAGGTGGCCCCAACGTTCGTAATGGTTCAATCATGTTCTACACTGATGGGTCGAAAATGGGAATCAGAACCGGTGCTGGAGTGTATGGTCCCAGAACAAAAATCTCTGTGGCTATGGGAAACTGGCCAACAGCTTTTCAGGTAGAAATAACTGCAACAGTAGAATGTCTGCCTCAAAAGAAAATATAGACATGCTAACATTTGCATATTCTCAGACAGTCAAGCGGCACTTAAAGCTCTAATTGCTTTTGTATGCTCTTCAAAAATTGTCTGGGAATGCATTTCCTTTTTACGGCAATTAGGTCAGATAAGTTCGGTACAACTGTACTGGATTCCTGGCCATTGCGGTATAGAGGGAAACGAGCGAGCAGATGAACTCACCATTCACTGGTCCAGAACTATTCTGTGGACTTTCTGACTGTGTGTTGAAAA
Source organism: Toxorhynchites rutilus septentrionalis (assembly GCF_029784135.1). Classification (NCBI taxonomy): domain Eukaryota; kingdom Metazoa; phylum Arthropoda; class Insecta; order Diptera; family Culicidae; genus Toxorhynchites; species Toxorhynchites rutilus. The sequence goes on along the minus strand of NC_073745.1, from coordinate 219,761,201 downwards.
GTGAGCTGAATAAATGGGAAGACCGGGAAGTGACTGCCAATTGGATGGCTGCAAAACTTAAACAGGCGAAAAAGAATTATAATACCGAGTATTAAAATTACTTAACAGCTGCTAAGCCTTAGTAAGAAAGACCACAGCACATTCAATGGTCTTGTAACAGGACACTGCCCGAGTAAATACCATTTTAAAAACATAGGTTTAGCACAAGATGACATTTGTCGCTTTTGTAATGCCGAAAGCGAGACCTTTGAACATTTGCTCTGTAACTGCGGAGCTCTAACTAGACGCAGACTTCAACACCTTGATAAAGCTATTCTGGAGCCCAAGGAAATTTGGTCTGCGTCACCGATCAGGATTATAAATTTTATCATACGGATTATTCCTGATTGGCACCTATCTCGCTATAGCTTTCAGCCTACTCCTTCATCAATAAGTAGTAAATTAGCTTGAAGTGTAGTATAAAAAAGGGGTATACCACAATAGTTCAAAATAATGGACGCAGTGGTTCACACCCAACAGGGGAAAGAAAATACTCAAATTTTGTCCACTCTCAATCAATTAAAATCCCACAGTGCAACAACACCGGCAGAAGTACAGAGGAATAGAATATGGGTAAAAATCCTCCCCGGGGTTCGCTCTTTTGCATACACAATCGGCATTTTTTCAAGGTGAACTACTAGTAGATGATGTAGCCGGCGTCTCAAGTGTGCTCTCTGTGCTGTTCTTCATACTTTGCACGTTGCAGTCCCGAGTGGTACCGGGCTTGTGTTAGTAAAATCGAACACCCGGTTCAATAATTTCTTCATTTTCACACGATTCAGCAGTCCGATTCGGGTAGCCGTTATTCAATTTGCATCGATAAATTATCCAAACATTCCAACGAGGAAACGTCCAATGTTAGTTTTTCTCCAATTCTCAACCGCTACCACCATGTAATTTTTATTGATCTATGCTTTTCTTCCTCTGCTGTCGGCTTATTGAATTAGTTCAGCCAGCCAACTTCTGAGAGAAAAACGTTATTGGTGTAGTGCTTCTGTGGCGATGGTCTGAACGCGATCCACGAGCAAACGCCATTGCACTATTACTATGAAGTGTGGGTAGTTTTGTTTGCTACTACCAGCCGAGCACTCACGACTCGACGCAGTTGGTTTCAAAACAAACCGATGATGGTTGATGATGGTCGGGGGGAGGAGATGACGATGACGATAGTGGTGGTTGCGGCTGTGTTTCTGCCACTGGTAGTAGTGGCTGAAAACAAAAGTTGTTTTTAATGCGTTTTTGTTTCTTTCCGAACAGGAGAGACCCGAGTATTGTTATCCAATAAGGGCAATGTGAGTTAAATATGTGTTTTGGTATAATAAGCTTTCCTATTTCATGTAAATTGTTTTACGTAATTTTTGCCATGCTCTAGTTGCCCGACTGACCACCACTAACCATTGGGTGGATCGATCTCCTGGGGAGTATACTTTTGCGCTACTACCATCAGTACTTACCGTCAGGCGGTTTTTGTTTGTTTAGAATGTGGAAAAACGGTGTTGATTTATTTATTGGTATATATGAGTGAATGCGGTCACGAACGGCGGCGGTGGTAAAGGTATACGGCACAATACAACGAGAACCGACCGCCGACAGCGAAAGCATCGTGGTTTGTAACTTAGGAACGCAACGTGCAGAACTAACTGCCGCTTGTTTCTCACAGATGGCACTGAACGTCATATTGTTGTGAATGGGTACCGCTCAATGAACAATTGTGAAATAGAATTTGTTACAATTAGAACGTTCGTTATCACAGAATTATACACAGCAAAAGCGAAACATTATTGTTGTGCGAGAAACATAAACTTTCAGCGAGTTTCATGATTGGCAAGTGGCATCAATTTGAAAAGGATACATGCACATTGTGTCAATTTATTTTCGGGTCTGGTCGTGAAAATAAACCTCTAAACAAGTTTCTTCTAATAGTTGCTGATTCTGTTCTTCTATATTTGTCTCTAGCTCCAAAGCACTTACTACATCGATTTAATATCGATTCCAATGGGTGCCCTAGCTCTTTTTCATAAAATTTATTTTTGAAACAAAATTAAAACTGACACTAAACTTTTATTATTTAAAAAATCATTCTCCTTCGCTTCATATATACACTTGACGAAAAGAATTAGTCGTGAAGTCGATTTTTTTGGGTGATTTTTTGCTAATCATCTCAATAGCCAATCCAAACAATCTAACCTAGTGTGCTTATTCTGATTTTGAAAACTGCTTTACAAGGTTAATTTGTGGCTTCAACAGAAAAAAATATATAAACTTTTTGTATCGATTTAAAAAAAAAGGTCAAAACAGGCTGTTTTTTTTCAGTATTTTTGCAAATATTGTTAAACGTAATGTTAGCAAGTTAGCAAGTGTTTTTTTTAGCCTAGAGCCTAGTTTTTTAGTCTAGTGTATTATCAAGCAATGTGTGTATATGTGGGAACGCGTATGTATATGTGTGAATATCATCACTCTTTACATTCATTATACCCACAGCTTTAAAATGATGTATATCCCATCGTCATGCGATGATTTTTTTTTTGACGTAGGACTACGTCTTTCATTTCTGTACCGGGGTGTAAGTTCAAAGTTTCGAAAACGAGAGAGTGACGCTGGAGTGTAAGGTTTTGCACGTTAATACCTCTTTACCGGCTGAATGGAGCGGTATAATAATCACTTCATCCGAAAGATAAAATGTCAACGAGTTATATGATCGAACGAATCGAGCGAACGAATATTCGCATTTACGCATTCGACTTGGTGTTCGATTGATGCAATCCAATTGATGAATTTACGCAAAGCTGAATCAGCTCATGCGACACTTACATTAGAGTTCAGAACCACAAAAGTGATTATGTTTGTTTATTCTACGCACTGAAAAGCAAGATTCGGTCGTGATTATTCATTTTATTTCTATTTAGATTCATTCCATCCATTAAATGTCTTCAGTATGTGGTAAGAAAGTTAGAGCTTTGTATATTTACGATGATTTCAACACGCGATTGGACCAAAGTCATGGATAATCTTCGAAAATTTTGAGTTTGACAATGCATCCAGGTTATGAATACTGTGGATAATGGTGATGAAATAGATATCATATTAAGTTGGATTATATCATTGATAATGTAAGGGCTGATACAAGAATGATTTGCAGTATGTTTAGCGCAACACATGCTACTCATCGTTTATCTAGTTGAAAAAAAATAAAGTTACAACAATTATACCAAGCCATTCTTCAAAATATACATACCACATTGTAAAATGGCGATTTTTTAACTTTTTTAGCGTAGAAAGAATACGTGAAACCGGGAAATTTGAGGATAAATTCTGATTTCTCTAAAAAATTTTAACGACAAAAAAAACAAAACATCATGATTTTACTCGCCGCGCCATCTGGTTATAAATCCAACGTAAATTCGTCAATAGCATCAGTTTCTATTCTGTTTTCGCATGGAACAATCATGAAAAATTGCCACATCACGATAAAAAAGAAATAAATTTTATGCAAGGTTATATAGACTTTATTTCGTTTTAGTTTTTTTACTTCGAAGTGGCGCCTTCATGAATCATGTATCAAACATCTTCAGTTGCTTTTACAAGGCCACTCAAATTCCATCAGTTCTGTTCGGGACCACCAACAAGTTCGAAAGAGTTGAATTTTATGTTAATAACCTTTTCATACTTATACTCATCCAACCACACACTAACAAGAAAAACTTTCAGCAATCTTCCAAAATATTCATTCATTCATTTATTTAGAATTGATTCAGATGCAATTTCAAATAAATGATTACCGAGCCAACGGTAGTCCTACGTCTATCTTGCGGTTATATCACAGATATAACCCACTTCTTGTTTTTCACGAAGTAACAGAGCATTTCAAAAATCACCTAAAAATTTCGACTTCGCACTCTGTTTCTCTATTTTTGTTGTCAGGTATAGTATGTGAAAACTTGAAGTCATAGACGAAATATTGATAACATTGCCAGGATGGACAAATTCCAGAAGAAAAATTCTTGAAACTTTTAGAGCAATTTCGAATGCCTTGATTCTCAAGCATCAACAAAAGTTTTTTGTGTGAAATGTGATATTTTTTCCACAGCTCTCTCTTTGGCAACAAAACGATTCATGAAAAGTTCACAATGTATGTAACGAGAATATGATGGATTTTGAACGCTTATAACTTGACATTTTTTTTATTGACCGCAGATACGTTACTTTTCTACTGTAACAGCTCAAATCTGCAAATGTATATTTTTTAAATGACAATAATAATTGATTACAAACGGAATGCTTAATTTTATTTAAATATTTCATCTCCTGAAATAATAAATTTCAATAAATTATTCATCGCAAAATTACTGGGGGATTCACCTCTTCTCTATTTTCAATTCAACACATTAGACGAATTTCATGCCAACTCGTCTTAGGAGTTGGCAGCACCATCTCAGTTAGCAGTGAAACGTTGTGGGTGTAAAGACATGGGTCATTCAAGCAACTTTGCATACTTGAAATATTCGAAAAAAAATTAGACTACTTTTTGGAAAAAGACAATTTTTAATTCTTAATTTTTTACTAAAAATTATAATTTAATAACCATGATAGCTACGAAATTCTTGTCAAAACATGAAATGTAGGAAATAATTTAAATTTTCACAAAAAAATTTTGCTCGTAACATTTTTGTGTGTAAATGATCACATTTGACATGTTCTTAACATGTTTCTAACTAGATAAAAGTTAGCAGAGCATTTGAAATGCGATAATTTATACAAAAAAAATGTTACGAATTGAACATAAATAGCATTTTTTTCAAAGAAAAACATGAAAAAGTGTTTGTTCGAAGAATTTTTTCCATGTAAATGCGCCCATCGTCCGATGTATGGAAAATTTGTTGGAAATTTTAAAGGCTATTTATATCTATTTCTTTCAGAATTTTGAAAGCATATGTTTTCAAGAAAAATGAATTTTAATTTTCAAAATATTTTTTTTCATTGAAATTTTTTTGATAATTTTTAATGAAAACCAAAATAATTTTCTACATTTCATTCTTTGACTAAAATTTCGTAGGTCTGATATTTTCTTTGTAGGTTTTTTTTTTTCAAATTTTGAGTTTTTTCTCCTTTTTCCGACAAATCTTAATTTAAAAACAATAACATCTACACATAGATGGTCAGATAATGAAATGTAGGAAACTACTTAGGTTTTCATTAAAAATTATCAAAGAATTTTTCGGAAAAAAATTTAATTGATGAAAAAAAATATTTTGAAAATTAAAATTCATTTTTCTCGAAAACATATGCTTCTAAAATTCTTTAAAAAATATATATAAATAGCCCTTAGAATTTCCAACAAGTTTTCTATACATCGGACGATGGGCACATTTACATGGAAAAAGTTTTTCGAACAACAACTTTTTAATTTTTCTCTTTGAAAAAATACTATTAATGTTGAATTCGTAACATTTTTATGTATAAATTATCGCAATTTACATGCTCTGCTAACTTTTCTCTATTTGGAAACATGTCAAGAACATGTCAAACGTGAGAATTTAAACACAAAAATTATTTTTTATTCAAAAAAATATTTTTTTCAGGAGTCTTCATACAAAAATTACTTATACTTCAAAAACTATAACAGATAGAAAGTTGACGTCTTCGACAAAAGTTCACATTTTAATAAGATCTAAAACTTTGCCGAATACACTATATCGCTGTCTTGACTTTAAACAAAATTAGGATTAGTTGTATTTTTTTTTCAAAGAAAATATAAAAAAGTTGTTGTTAGAAAAATTTTTGAGAAAAATAAATTTCAAATTAAAAAAAATTCAACCAATTTTTTTTGAAAAATAATTTTAGTATTTTTTTATGAAAATTTATTCTAATTACAAATACAATTTCCTACATTTCATCCTTTAGCCATAATTTTGTAGATATTATAGTTTTTGAGTTACAATTTTTTGGGAAAAAAATTAGACCGTTCAAAAGGTAGTCAAATTCTTTATTTGAAGATTTTAAGTATACAAATTTGTTCAAATGACCAATGTCTTTACACCCACAACGTTTCACTGCTATCTGAGATGTAGCTGAAAACTCCTAAGACGAGTTGGCATGAAATCCGTCATATGGCGAATGACCCATCAACTTTTTGTTTTGAGCGCCCAAAATAGTGAGTAGAATGATATTTCAACACCAAATGTTGAAACAAGTTGCTAAGCACACTTCTGTTATGATATGTCAATGAGACAGTCGTAATGAACAATCGCACCAAAAGTTCAAGTTTCTCTTTCAGTGAACTGAGATGAATTTTCCGGAACGCTATAAACCTTACATAAAGCCTTTAGATATCAAATCCAGTGCCGAAAACATTCACGTTCACGACACTCCAATAAAGAGAATTTCAGCCTGCCTTGTATTGATAACCTACTGCTCACGCGAGAGTCGATAAATATGAAACAACACTATCAATGAACACCAGTGTAATGAACATCAACATCAGCTTGCCTTGAAGTTCATTTTCCATTTGCATCTTCATTTTCGTCATGATATTCGTAACGTAGAAGTTGAAAATCATTGCGTGTTAGTGAAAATCAAAGCATGAAATTCAACTTCAACCAATTGAGAGTGAAATCGATTAATGGTAAATCATGGCCATTCATCACAGAAAATTCTTGTTTTTGGCGACTTCGGCAATAGAATGTATAGATAACTCTTGCTATGTTTTATTAATTTACTCCCGATTGGTCGGAAATGGCATACACCGTCTATTATATGGGCAATTGGTGACAATAAAAATGGGCAATGGGTGAGCGGAAAACGAATATAATCTTGTTTTGATTTCCAGTTTCATGATACGCTCAACACCGAACAACGGTCAATGCTCAACGAAAATTAATGTTGCCTTTTCCGGATTCCTGGTCCCTTCTTTTGTTCTAAATATGGAAATCGAACGCGTTTTCAATAAAAATTCACTGCAAGCGATGAAGATCAACTGAACGTTCGTGATAATCACATGAAAATATTGACAGTAATGGAAGTGCCTGAATGCAGGCTTTCCGAAATTCGTTCATGCTGTTTTCGTTCAATATACCAGGCAAAGGTCACGCGTCTCGACTCATGTGTTCTACTCATTATGACAGATATGGTGTTGAGTTTCAACAGAAGAGAATTCATACGACGCTGGGAAAAAGCTAATTCTTTCATTCATGAATAAATTTTGATAATTTTTAGCACTGATCAAAACATTCTGAGTACGTATCGCCTCGAAACATGAAACTCGTACGAAGACTAATATGCTCTTCTCTAAAGTCTGTTTTGAGCTCAAATTTAATATTGTTCAATGTATTTTAGGGCCAAATGTACCGTTCTGAATATTATTTCGGACACTTTGTTCTAATATCTTGAAATGCTTAATGCACTGAAGATATAACTATCAAATTAATATCACAATTGCTTCTTTAGAGTAATCCCTTGGTTTCACTATCATTTCACATGAGAACTACATTTAAATTATAACATAATCGACAGAAATCTTACAACACTACTAATTATCGTTAGTGTTTGACGTTTCTTTAGCGTGAGCACGTAGAATTTACCCGTTCATAAATATTAAAAATTCTCCCATGTTTCATCAGTTCTCATCATCGTTAACAGTTTACTGTGATTGTTTGGTAAGTGTTTCGCAGTTGACTGTAAAATATAATCAATTGTAATGTAATTTTCGTCCAAGAAATTACAAAATAAAGTGTCCGAAATTTGATTTAGTGTCCGAAGTTTGATTCTTATTCGCTACATTTGAAAAGCATTTTAGAAAGAACATTGAACTAATTTATTAAAAATATCAACCAAATAATACCTGTGCATAAAGTTTAGATCTGTTTTCTGCATCATATGCCTTAAGCGTCTGAAATATGATTCAGAACGGTATAGGTACAATTCAATGGTTATTATGATCACAAAAGGGGGGCTTTCTGGAGCATTCCTTAACCTCAATGAATCTTGGTGAATGGAAAAGCTGTTCACAGTCTATTTGCTGAGGTTGCCTCATCAAATCCGACATTAGGCCCCTCATGCAAATATTGTTCATGCTTCGAATTATTCGCAGTATATTAATTGCCTCAAATTAACCCAGTTGAATATGGAAATCAATACGTGCAAAGCATATTTCCGACGTTACATCGATACATCGGTCGGCCCACTTGCTGAACCCCCCCCCCCCCCCCCCCAAAGGCGTTTTACCCCTTCGCCATACTCCACACGGCCCAGGCGAGATGAACAGGTACACTAGTTCTATAACAGCTGAGTATACTCAAAAATAGAAGCCATAAAAAAACAAAACCCTCGGCGGTTCCTCGATACTAGTTCACGGTTACTAGGTGACCCACTAACATAGATGTTCTCTCACAGTTGAGTGCTCTCGTGCTTGGTTCTCTCGTGTTTGTACTCAGCAGGTGTGGTGCAACGGGGGCCACGGAAGGAAGGCTTTTTTCGCCTCGTCCTACGGAAACGACGAAGCATTGGTCCTGCTGAAAGAGAACGAGTGGCACACTCCAATCCTATCGACACACCATCATCATGTGCTCATGTGATAGGCCGTCAGGCCTATGAAGCGCCAAAGGAGACAGAACTCATTAGCATAGATTTGAATTTTCGCACCCTTGTTGGTTGTGCATTGGGGTTTCCACGAGCAGGGAAGTGCACCCCAGGAAACGGTTGGGTACCGTGTCCTGACGTATGGCTGCTTATAGGCAAGTGCTAAGATGCCTCCTTAAATGCCGTGTAGTGGCCGTTTTCAATGGTACGCCAAGTTAAAAAGCTCCCCACACACACACACATATACGTGTGTGGTTCGAAAAACGGAAGTAGGCAATTGACATAGATTTGCACCTCAACTGTACAGCACTTTATGGAGATTATGTGGGTCTTTCGATAGTGGGACGGTGGGGGGCATGGTGGGGGCTATTGGGAGTACACATTTTTTATGTTTCCTAAAAAGGGGTGAGAATGGAAATTCTATTATTAGTCATATCTGACCTAGTTGAACCGAAAGTGAACGTGTAAGAGCAATTGTGAAGATAGCCGATTATGAATGCTTTTGGAGCAAGGTTTGCACATTCAAATGCGCGGTGCATTGCGTTCGTACAGTTCACGCTTAGAACACTGGGACAGAGTAAAATAGATTGTGAGGGTTTCTTTTGTTGCGTGTCAATATTTAAAAATAATTTTACTAGGTTTACTAGGTGTCTGGAGAATGTCGTATTGTTGAATGTGTTATGTTGAAGTTGGCAACACAGGTATTTGTAGGGTTTGTGAACAATCAATATTTTATCGCATTGAATTCAACATTGTACCGTCAAAACGCCATTTGCGTCAAGCTTTTTTTTTATAAAAGTGCAGACAATAGTCATCGGTTAGTAATAGAAGGCAATACAAGTGATTTTAAAGATTCAGAAGCAATATTTCGGATTTGGATGATGAACATGTGAAGCCACCGAAAAAATCACGCTATTGGAAGCACCTACCGGCTGAAACTATGACTGATTAATGGTACCGACTACAATCAATATGTTTGAGCAGAGCTTTGAAAATCGGTAACAGACACTACAAGATAATTTTACAGCATGATAACGCCAGACCACATGTTCATGGATCTAAACTGTGTCAAATATTAATTTAAAAAAAAGTGAACTGGGAGTTTTTATCTTATTATCCAGACACTGTCCATCAAAAAACTATTCGTTTCGGTCCATGGCGTGGGCCTTTCTGAAGAGCGGTTCCAATCTTATGATGAAATCAAAAATTGGCTTGATTATAGATTCTATTAGCTTGGATCCGTTTTTTGAGTGAGAGATGGGCCAAGATTGTGGCTCCCGATGGTGCATACTTTAAATAAAGTAGCATTATTTTCCGGAAAATGGAAGATTGGAAAAATATAACCCTTGAACATTTGGGCTTCGTAACCGCTAATAATCAAAATTACACCAATGGCTTCCGTCAGAAATATTTTTTACAGCTTGATCGTTAATGGTTTAAAAAGGTTTCGAATAAATATATATTGTTTGAGAAGAAGTGTCTTTTCGGTCCATGTATTATTTCATATAATCAGTAGTTCCATTGCTGTTTCGATTAAGGACTTCAAAACAATCTATTAATCGCCAGTTTGTTTCTCAATGAAAATAGGGTTATTCGTAACGACTTAAAATAATCAAACATGCTATAGAAAATTTACAATGCAACACAATTTATGTGGAGAAATTCTAAATTTGAATGACATTTTCCACATACCCTCGTGACAGGATACAATATTTTTTCTACAAAAAAGACGATGATTACAATTTCTATAATGACATTTTCACCATTACGATTTGAAACAATTTTTTGAAAAGGGCATATACGCTCTTATTTGTGTTTTTTTTTTTCAAAAATTAACTTCGACAAATGTTGATTGTATCGAAATGGAGTTATGTAAATAAACGATTAAAAAATCTGCACTGATTTTTTCATGTAGTACTTTCAATTTAAATTTCATATTTTTCCAATGTACAATACAGCACGGATTCGATTATATACAGTTCCTGATTCAGAGGGGGTCTTCGTAGCCACATTGGTTGCGCGTTCGCTTAGTAAGTGATCGATCGTGAGTTCAAAACTCAGGGCCCTCATTGACCATCTTTATGTTTTTACAGAATAACTACGTCCACGCAACAATCATTAGCGATGAAGATCGATCCACGGTCGAAATAAGATCGATTCATCCATACAACTGCTCTGCTCTGCAAGAAACATCGGGCAGTTGTTCTATCAATAACTCGACAATGATCATATCAACTGTCTCCGCTGTCTGGTGGTCTCACTAGATAATGGACGAACAGAAGGAATACTCTTACGCCTAAATGGTTACCGTGTAATTGTACCATATGCAATGGTATAGAAGGAATACTCTTACGCTGAAAAATGGCAACTGTGTAGTGTACCATTTATAGATATGATAGACATGTGACATGTACACGATTGAACTTCAGCTCTGTTACAGCAAAAATGCTAATGAGCCTAAAATAAACAAAAGGGATAAAAAAAGTCCCTCATTTATTTTCACTGTGTATAATTGAATCGAAACAATTTTTTTAATTCGTTTTTTATGCATATATATTTCGTTTATTGAATATAAAAGAAGAATTTAATTTTTGATTCATCCCCTAAATTAAACACCTTTCTCACATGAAAAAAAATATTTTTTTTTCCAGAATCTCAAAGGATATGAAAGATGATCATATTTGATGAAAAAAATCGTCCTACGCGTATGTTCGAATTTCAACAATGACAGAGTTATAGAATTTTTTTGTTTTGTTTCGGACTATGTTGCCTTAAACTGGCTCTACACTAAAAAGTACGCTACGAAAGCCATTTCTGTTGCTTTCATTTAAAGATGAGAAATTTTAGTACAGGATATAGTAGTGGAACATCTATAATAGTGGATTCAAATAACATTTTAGAAGTAAAAATTTAAAAGTTTGTAATTTTTAATGTGTAATTATCTATTTTATCCCTGAAATTCTTGTTAAACTTGATTGTTTCTATCTATCAAATAAAACCTCTCAAATCACTCTACAATTGGTTCTTTGACACCTAACTTCTATCTTTCTTAATTTGGCTGCAATAAACAATTCCTGGTGAAAATTCAAGCAAAATTTCCAAAAATCGTTATTTTTCCACCACCGCCCTCCTGCGCTTACAATAGCCCTTTAAATTTCCTCTTAACGTTGAAAGGTTACATTTTTTCCCAAATAAGTATATAATCGAGTCCAAAATTTTTGTATAATCGAGTCCGACCTGTATTTTTATCTGTTCATATTTTAAATACCGTGAACTAGGGTAAAACTGATCACGATTTTCAGAAAAACTCGAATATATCCGATTTTTCTTAACACCCAATTAGTTTTAAAACCAATACTGGTACTAAAGTCTCAAAACCTTATGAAAACTTTTGTCAAAAATTTCCCTCCACCGTTTGTTTGGAAAGTATCAAAACATAGCTCTGAAATAATGAAATAAGTCAATCTTGGTTTTCGCGATCGGTCGGACTCGATTATATATAGTCGACCATTTTTTTCAACAATTATTTTCAAATCCTATACATAATCGAATTTCAAGAATTTTTTTTTTCATTAATGTATGAATGCCAAACATTAATATTAAAGTAGCTTTTCTGTGATTCGATTATGTGTTGGATTCGAAAATTAACGTTGAAAGTGAAATTGCGATTATATATTAGGCTGTCAAAAAAGTCCTGCGGTATTTTTTTTGAATTTTCATTTGTTCATAAAATTAGTTACAATCATCTGTTTTAAGTCAAATATGCGCCGTTTTGTTCGATAACTTGTTCCCAACGAGATGCCAAATTCATAATATCCCTGTTATAGAAGCTCGCTCCCTTATTGGCAAAAAACTCGGATAGCCAATTTTCACAGGCTTCTTTTGTGGCTAACTTCTGACTACCTAGCTCGTTCGCCATGGACAAAAACAGGTGGTAGTCACTTGGTGCAAGGTCCGGACTATACGGCGGATGCAAAAGAACCTCCCATCCGAGCTCCCGGAGCTTCTGGCGCGTCACCAAAGAAGTGTGTGGCCTGGCGTTGTCCTGATGGAAGACAATGCGGCCTCTGTTTATCAAAGATGGCCTCTTCTTCATGAGTGCTACCTTCAAGCGGTCCAGTTGTTGGCAGTACAGGTCCGAATTGAGCGTTTGGCCATAGGGAAGCAGCTCATAATAGATTATTCCTTGACAATCCCACCAAACACACAGCAGATCCTTCCTGGCCGTTAATGAGGGCTTGGCCACCGTCTGAGCCGCTTCAGCGGGCTTCGACCACGATCGTTTGCGCTTCACGTTGTCGTAAGTGACCCACTTTTCATCGCCAGTCACCATCCGCTTCAGAAACGGGTCGATTTTGTTGCGATTCAGCAGCGATTCACATGCGTCGATACGGTCAAAGATGTTTTTTGCGTCAACGTGTGTGGTATGGGTGCCGAGCTTCTTTGTGAATCCAAGCTTCTTCAAATGGTTAATAACGGTTTGATGACTTATCCCCAGCTCTTGGCCGATGCTACGGCTGCTACTATGCCGGTCTTTCTCGGCTAATTCAGCGATTTTGTCGAAATTTTCGACGACAGGCCTTCCGGAGCGTGGCGCATCTTCGACGACCTCTACACCAGAACGAAAACGTTGAAACCATCGTTGTGCGGTGGAAATGGAAACTGTATCGGGTCCATAAACTGCACAAATTTTATTGGCAGCTTGAGATGCATTTTTGCCTTTGTCATAGTAGTACTGTAAAATATGTCGGATTTTCTCTTTATTTTGCTCCATATTTGCGACACTATAACTCACGAACGACTTAACCAAACAAAACACTGTCGAGGACTATATTATAGCGCCCAAAAATACCTTTCCAACAAGCTATAGCAAGCGATACAAGCGATACAATGAATACAAAATACAACTAGAACTACGCGCTTACAACGACACCTCGCGGAAATACCGCAGGACTTTTTTGACAGCCTAATATAATCGAGTCCGACCTGTATTTTGTTTGCCCTTTTCAAAAAGTAATCTAACTCTTTATTGAGTATTTCAAGTATGCAAATTTACTTAAAAGACCCATATGTTTACACCCACAACGTTTCACTGCTATCTGAGATGGTGCTGTCAACGGTCAGTCGAGTTGGCATGAAATTCGCCTATAACCTTAATTTTTAATGAATGAATTTTCCTACGGCCCTGGTGTAGCATTAATTCGATTCTGTTAATCGTTTGAAAATTCAAAACTCGAGAGCAAAATGAGAAAAAAAAGCAAAACAAAATTTTTGTGGAATAAAAGTATCTAAAACTAAAACTTTTTTGCAACATTATTAGAAATGGTGGATTTTTGCAAGTGTAAGTCTCGCTGCCTTCTCGATAGAATTCTTCAACAATTTCAATTTCTTTGAGAACTTACACTTCTTCCTTTTCTTTTTTATTTTTTCCCTTTTTTCTCTTTCCCTTTTTCCTTTCTCATTTTTTCCTTTTTCCTTTTTCCTACCTTCTTTTTTTCCTTTTTACTACCTTCTTTTTTTCCTTTTTCCTTTTTCCTTCTTCCTTTTTTCCTTTTTCCTTTTTCCTTTTTCCTTTTTCCTTTTTCCTATTTCCTTTTTCTTTTTTCCTTTTTCCTTTTTCCTTTTTCCTTTTTCCTTTTTCCTTTTTCCTTTTTCCTTTTTCCTTTTTCCTTTTTCCTTTTTCCTTTTTCCTTTTTCCTTTTTCCTTTTTCCTTTTTCCTTTTTCCTTTTTCCTTTTTCCTTTTTCCTTTGTCCTTCTTCATTAGTCTTTTTTTTTCCTTTTAATCGTTCCGTTTTTCCTTCTTCCCTTTTTTGTTTTTCTTTCACCTATTCCGACGACAAGTTTCTAGTTGATAGATAACGCTTGCGCACACCTCATTGTTGTTTGTTAATTGTTGGCTGTATAAAGCGGGGCATTATTGTGATCCGACTTCCGCTTAGCAGAGTTTGAATGTCACGTGCGCTGGCTTTCTGGCTGGATTGGCGGGCAATCTCCTTCGGAAGTGGTGCTTAAGCAGTGGGTTGTTAGAGTACCGGCTATACATTTACATCACTTACATCACATTCACCTTATAGGCACGAAATTGCGCTCTGTTACTTGTTTCTATTTTTCAAACCTGAACAAAGCGATGAAAAGACTACATTTTGCGGTTGTGACATTTACCCAATTACCAATAACCCGAAATAGTGTCTATCCAAATGTAACGTTTACCCAAACGAAGAAGTAAGAAGTCCGCCAAATCAGGTTATGAGTTTTGTTGAATCTCCTGATAATAAATAACTAAGATTTAACCAACACATCATGAGAGAACTACAAAAATACGCAGTAAAATGAAAAAACTGCAATGAGGAAATTTGAAAATGATGCGGAAGATTTCGCTGATTCATTTTTAGAAATTAGTGTAGGTACAATTAACATGTTGTCTTCTTTCCTTTCCGTATTACTCTTTAAGACTTAGAGGTCATTTAGGAATGAACATGGGCTATGCATATGTTTTTTCCGAAAATGGAGCAGATAATTTTAACTTAAAAAGAATTAAAAAATATAAAAAATTTAAACGAAAAAAATGGTTAGAAAACAAATGGTGCTTGCGTATAAACGCCACCGCAGCCCATTTTTTATTGTGATTTTTTTGTTGTTTTAAATCCATTCTGGGTTCAATGTAATGGGGCAAAGTCTCCATCTAACGATGATAAGGAACCGATAAGGAGCCGAGGTGACGCAATCCGAGTCGGCCGCCGACTCGCCGGTGGAAGCGGTGGCCTCTCACAAACAAACCTGTATTCCACCGATTGCCCGGATAGTTTGAAACATTGGAGACGATCCGTTTAGCTAGCTTCGACCGAGCGTTAGCGATAGATTTATACTTGACAAAAAAATTAAAGGAATTGAGTGCGAAGTCGCAAATTTTAAGAGATTTTTGACATGCTGTAACCTCGTGAAAAATCAACGCGTATCGATGGGATGCGTATCATTTTGGAGCTACAACTTTCAGGGATAAGACTATGTTACGTACACATTTTTATCTTGGTGGGTGTAGGTGTAGTGGGCAACAATATCGCGAAGCAATGACAACTCAACAACAAATCCAATTAACCATATCAACCAGCTTTCATTTGGTTCCAAGAACGTTCCTGTAGGACCTTCCCACACAGAGCTATTTTAGTTTGAATGAAAAATTACTCCTTCGTCTTTTATGGTGAATCATTACCTATCGCAAAGGGTAGTTTTGAAAACTCCAATAAATTATGCACAAGGCTAATTTGTTACTTTGACGAAAAAAAATCATTTAAACTTTTGGCATCGATTTAAAAAAAAGTGCCAAAAACAGTATTTTTATATTGCTTTGCAAAATCCGCTGTAATAATAAATATCGCAGTACGTCCTAATGTTTGCAGGCAAATTTTTAGCCTAGTGTATTCCCCAAACATCTGTGAACGTTTCATATCAGCCGTTTTTTCTAGCCGATTTTTCAAAATTTGGAGAAAATTAGAGGAGCATTTAATCGCAAATCGTATCAGAAGTTCAAAATCCTACACGACTCTCAGAATGAACGATTCACAACTTTCGTCTTTATGAGTTTATGAGTGGGAGTGCGTGTATGTGTGGAAATGCGTATGTACATGTGTGAGCATCATCACTTCTTACAATGTTTGTACCTTCAAACGTTTGACGATTTGCTGTTGAGTTTTTTATTTTTTTTTATTTAAATCGTTTATTTTTACAGGCTCAGTTACATAGGTTTAAAGGAGCCGAACTCCTTAATGTATTGTTACTAGTATATGTACATTTTTCCTTAATTCTATTATTAATAATATAGGAAACCGATTACTCGCGGTTGACTCGAGTTTAGAAGGGTGACATATCTTCTTCAGGAAAAGGAGGGGATATGAAGCTGTTGAGTTGTTTAGCAAAAAATTGTGTTAGTCCAGAATATTCTTGGAAAAACAAAGAAAAATTGATTTTTCATTGCTTCGCAACATTGTTGCTTACTATAACTACACACCAAGATAAAAATATGTACGTAAAATATTCTAATACCTGAAAGTTGTAACTTCAAAATGATGTCCATCCCATCGATATGCGTTGATTTTTCACGATGTTACCTTCTAATTAAATGTTCATTTTGAATGTTCCATTCGGATACCTCTCGCATTCGGGTATTTGTTATATTGGGGTGAGTTTCCATCGGGTAAGTGTAAGAGTGTCGAAGATTCTTAGAGAGCGCTGCCATAGAAAAGCACTTCCTTCCAATCTTTTTTTCCGGTGACGCTAGAATGGGCGAGAAAGTAATAAAATCGCTTGATAGCAAAGCTAAAGAAATATTATTAACTCTGTCTTGGTAGAGACAAAAAAGTAAAAAAGAGATTCTCAATATTTAATTATTTATCTTCTATCATGTCAAGAGCACAATTTGAGATGAAATAAAAGACACATTTTAGAAGGAGCCTTTTGAAAAAAATAAGAAGACGAAACTGTAAGGTAATGGCATCAGTTTTTGGGAAGCAAAAAATATCTTGCTGAATGATTATCTCTAAGCCGGTCAAACTAAAACAGAAGAATATTATGTAAACCTTCTGGGATAGCTGAATAAAGAAATTTGTTACGGAATATCAAGTCAGGATTCTCGAAAAGTCTACTCTATCCGCCAGTTCTGGCTCTTTTCTGATTTTCATCTGTTCCCAATTAACACAGACGGGTTTTTTGAAGGCCCGCCGGAAAATCGCTTTAGGGTTTAGTAAATTTGAAAATCTCTGCCATAAGAGTATTGAACTTAACTCAAAACAGAATAGACCGAAGTCAATTTTCAAACCATGCTTTCTTGGACTTTTCAAACAGCCCAGTATACGAAGTGTATCAATTGAGTTCCGGGCCTCAAACACATTAATCATAGAGTTAAAAATGTTAAACATGGTGTGTCAAATGTCAATTTTTTTTTGTTATGATTGTCGGATAACAAATATACGAGTTTTTTTTCTCAAAGTCCTTTTTGGTTGATGTTTTAATCTGAACATGGATCACGATTAATAACACGGTTCAAACAATCTACCGAAATCACAGTCTAAAAAGTTGGACTCTTCTACACACGTTAATGAACCGAGTTACAAGTCACTGATCGTGCGCTCGAAATCCCACCTGAAACCTAAATCATCCATCGTATTCACCTAATTTGGAAATCTGTGATTGTTTTCCTTTTCCAAAAATTCAGAATCGTTATCTAACAAAAAAATTCCTTACAAGGGTTGCTCTCGAGACTGACCTGACAAAAATACAGTAACCTTTTCAGAACACATATTAAATTCCCTCAACATAGTCATTATTTCGATAAATGCGTGGCTTCAATGTTCGCCGGTTTTCACAACTTAATAATTATCCATGTCATTGCTGATAATTATTGTCATTTCGAGGCCATTCATGAACCATATAGATAACTTTGCGCATTCATTTCAAAAAGAAACAAAACACTAGGCTTTAATAA
Source organism: Toxorhynchites rutilus septentrionalis (assembly GCF_029784135.1). Classification (NCBI taxonomy): domain Eukaryota; kingdom Metazoa; phylum Arthropoda; class Insecta; order Diptera; family Culicidae; genus Toxorhynchites; species Toxorhynchites rutilus. The sequence continues at coordinate 219,743,109 of NC_073745.1, read as the reverse complement.
AAGTGACACAAATAATGTAGAATTGATAAAAACAAAATCCTTTTGTTAGTAGCAATTCAATGTGATGACAGCGTCCGATAGATAGGAGAGGAAGGTTCTTGAACCGGACCCCCCGAATTTGTAAAAGACATAAGTTACCTCAAACTTATGTTGGTCTGTTGGTGACTTAAGCATTGGATTGTATCAATTGGTGAGGTTCATGAGTGCAATAAAAGAAAAAAAATATAGGAGGTTGTTTTCAAGACACGACCGCATTGTTGACGTAGAACTATGCTGTAGTTTAATTCAAGTCGCTTGTTTATAACTACGAATATAATTTTATAACTCTACGAAAATTTTGAAATAACCATTCTACCAGCTTGGTCGCCCTAAAATGTTTTTTTTATTGTAGAATCATTTGACGATAATTGTTTGATGATTCATTCTTGTGCTCGCAGAACAATACATGCTCGAGATAAGCGCAGCTGTCTTCCTTAGTGGAGAAAGTTTTGCTACTGGCAAGCGAAACCAAATCACATACAAAATTCCAGAACGCCATTTACTTTCTTGGTGACTAAATAAACGAAATAAACTCTATCAAATGCAATCCTAGTTGAAAGCAGTTTTGCGACTGGCACGCGAGCCCAAATAAATTAATAACTTAATATAACTTATTGAATAACTGGGTATTGCCCAAATAATTTTTTGGTGCACAACCTTAACACCTGCTTCATCATAGCGTCAGTTCAATGCATTGATGACAGAAAACAAACAATGTTAACTGCTTGGAAAAAGGCTGAATATTTGCCTCAGCAGAGATTCATTACTAATATACTAGCGTAAATATTTCCCTCCCGCTATCTCCTCTCCTTGTTTATATTTACCATTACGACTGCATAATTTGCAACACCAAAAAGTAGTCAATCATAGCATTAAAAAATTAGGCGTTAGTAAAGGCACTTCACCACCGCGATCGGATGGGTATCGTACGTGGAAGTTTTTTTGGTACACACGCGATGCGTTCCTTGTTGTCCTACTCTCGGTTCGCTCTCTCTCTCTCTGGAAACATGCTTTTCCTCTTACGTTCCACATCTTGTTACTAACGCCGCACATCTAGAACTAGGTCATGGTTGCGGACGGTCGGACGGACGGATGGCTGTGTTCGGTTCCGTTCGTGTTGGTGGTGGTGATGGAGACGACGAGGGCGACGGTGGCGGCGTTGGGTTGTGCTACTGCTTCCCGACCGCCCCTAGCTCTAGTGGTGGTTGTAAGGATGCACTTTATTGATTGTTCTATTTTATCACGTTTATAGACTACCAGCGCTGCGTACGCAACTGGCAAACGAGGTGAGTGATGGGAATGCATTGGAAGCACGCGTCCCGCTTTTTATAATAAGCATGTGGTGGGCGGCGTGGATTTTGGGAGGGAAAAAGTGCTTCTCTACTCTAGAATGATCCGTTTTGACACGTGTTGATGAAAGGAGAGGTGAGTTTGACACATATGTACGAAGTAAGGCACCCAATTTGACGAAGTATTTAGCCCGGAAAAAATACTATGTAAATTTTGTACCTAGTAGAATCGGAACACCGTTATGCGGTTGAAATTGTTATAGGTAGGATTATGAAGACAGAATCGGAAAGGATATAAAAATAGGGACATGTAACACTAACATACATTGGCTACAGAATTTATTCAATTTGAATTAAGAAGAATTAGAACGCGAGTAAGATATTTTCTGGAAGAGAATGTCAATGGCTTAAGTATATACTCTGTTTGGACTGTTATCACGATTGTTATCGGTTTTTTATTGATATTGTGCGATGAACGGATTATTAAGGGAAAAGCTGGATGAGCTATTTGTTTCTATGGGAAAATCCTACAACTCTTCATTGCCTGTATAATATGCCCAGAAACACAGGGTTTCTTGACAAGGATTATCGTTTATTTTGAGATTAATAGTAGAAAATAGTTTAAGTGTTGAAAAGTACTTTATCCGAAACACATTTACCCGAATCTGGTACATATTCAAATATCGCTCACCGGGATGCGATATTTATCCAATTGAAAAATGAGGAAAAAATCCAAAAATCAGATTGTGATTTTGGTCAAATAGTGCCACAGTAAATAAGAATAATTCAATGCAACAATGGAAAACTTTAATTACGAAACATGAATATAATGCGAAAAAACTAATACAGGTCGGACTCGATTATCCGGAGTATTGATTTTTTTTTCACTCCGGATAATCGATTTTTTTTATTCGTTTTTTTGCATGTATTTTTTTGTTTTTTGAATATAAAAGAGGAATTTGATTTTTGATTCATCCCCTTAAAGTCAGAAAACACCTTTCTCACATGAAAACAATAAATTTATCCAGATTCTCTCAGGAGGTGATAGGCGATCATATTTGATGAAAACAATCTTACGCATATGTTCGAATTTCAACAATGACAGAGTTATAGAACTTTTTTTCTGTTTCGGACTCTGTTGCCTCAAACTGGCTCTACATTAAAAAGTACGCTACGGAAGACAACTCTGTTGCCTTCATTTGAAAGATGAGAAAATCTAGTATAGGATACAGTAGTGGAACATCTAAATTAGTGTATTTTAATAACATTTTGGAAGTGAAAAACTTAATAATTAATAATTAATAATTTTTAATGTGTTATTATCACTTTTATCCTAAAAATTGTAAATATTTCCCTCCCGCTATCTCCTCTCCTTGTTTATATTTACCATTACGACTGCATAATTTGCAACACCAAAAAGTAGTCAATCATAGCATTAAAAAATTAGGCGTTAGTAGCATCGTTACAGGGCCAACTCACACGGGAGCAGATACAGATGAGGTTTCAGTGTAGCGAAGATGCAGTATTTTTACGTAGAGGAACTGGGTCAAATTCGGTATCCCGTGGGTAATTTGGTACCCACCAGGATCTCCGGCGGTAATGAGCGCACTCTGGTGGTGAATGAAAAAAAGTGTTCTAGTAATGTAGTATCAAACGTCAGATGCCAAAAACCCAAAATATCTGTGTTTTCTAAAAAAAATCAAGTTTTGTTGTTTTTGAAATCTCGAAGATTTTTCACGTGCGTCATTTGAAAAATCATTAAAAATCGAATAGTGAGCCGATTTTAAATATTAAAGCTGATTTGGATCAAGAAATTGAAATTGAAATTGTTCTTCAACGAATTCGAGTAAGTGTATCGAGATTCTAATCACAAATTTCATAGATTTCATTCCAAAGTGAAAATTCGGTATGCGGGTAATTTGGCACCCTAATGTAAACATAGTGTTGATGATACACTATGCTAAATATTGCATGCCCATGGAGCAAAATTTTACTTTACCTTACTTTTTAGTTAGAAATAAATCGAGCTGAAATTTTTTCACTTTTTCTTGAAAAAAACGTTTTTTTGTTCCTCTTTGTTTTGGAAAATTGCATGCTTTTTCGTCAAAGTTGGGGTTTTTTATCTGTATTATAGTGACTTTCAACTCATTTGGCTGGTTCGTCACTTTTACTTCCATTTTTGGAAGAATGTCGGGAGTGAGAATTGAACTCGTGACCTTTAGCGTGAGAGGCATGGATGTTACCACTACGCCAGATCGCCTCCACTCAAGGTTGAGTTAATTTAGTTGAGTTACGTGTACTTCACATCTGTTTGGTATGAGAATGTCAAAAAATACATTTTCCAGTGATTTCAGGACGACTCTTTTAATTTGAAAAAAAAAAACAAATTTATACCCAGGCATCTCGGGAACTCGAATTTGAGTTGTTTCACTTCTATGCTCAAAGCTCCCAGCCAAATCAAGATTTTTGAAATCGGTTTGCGGGGAAATGTCCGCAATAGATCGCTTCATAAGCTGACGTAATATGAAGAAATTCCGAGCATTGGCCAAGAGCTAAGTCCAAAAAAAAAAAATGGGGTACCAAATTTGTACCAGTTCCTCTACGGGTTATGAAGTACGCACGTACGCATACAAATATCTATATATCGATGACTTGAAGGAACTAAATATACACACACTTATCTCCGTTTTGCGCTCTACTCAACAGAAGCCCTTTCTGTTAGTATTGCCAGTCTAGATTAGCTTAGCTGTCATTCTTTGTGGAGAGAGTTTTCCTACCGTCATGCGAAACCAAATCACTGATAAAATTCCAGATCATTTATTTTCTTGGTGAGCTGACGATAGCCTAGCTTGATGATTCCGCACGCAATTGTGTAGCTCAGAACCTTAATGCAATGGTGTCAGTTTGATGCAATGATTGCAAAGCCAGAGACATCAGCGAGTGAGTAATTTGGTCGCGTCCTCAATCCGAAACGAAAACATGTGATGACGCAAAACAAGGAAGAAAAAGCGATATTCACTGCTTTGAATACAGAACGATACTGAAAGTTTGTCCTCCTTCCTTGCTTGAGACTTTAAACTTCTTCAGTTCATTCGTCTCTAACCTTCTAACCTAAAAGTCCTTGGATAACTTAATTATCCATCATATTACTCCTCCATCCCCATTGCCTTGAGAAAGGCATTCGATCTCTCGCCGTCCAGCTCGCTCAGCAACGATGTTGTTCAGTCGATTTTCCCACGAAGAATGAAAGTTTTCCCCAGCGATATCCACTGTTTATACTCTAGGTAAATATTCTCCTTTGTTCTTCTTCTTTTCTTTTGTTCACGGAGACTTCACATCTTACGATTTCCCCTTCGTTGCTCGACAGCTCTGTTCGGGAAAGCACACAAATGGACAGAACAAATGTATGAGGAAATGGGAATGCTTCCAATTTTCATCAATTTAAACCATATACAGACATTGGGATTTTAATGTACATCATATCAAACAAATCCTAGGGAATTTCCGATTCGTTTGGTATGTAAATCGCCAAAATCCGTTCGCGGCAAAAACAGTTATTAATGTTAACTTTATTTCATAAAAACGTGACCTGTTGAAAGATTTGACACCCTTAATGAAAGACGTAGTTCTACGTCAAAAGTACAGAAGCCAAATCAGAAGTACTTTTTCCGACATGTTCGAAAATGGGGACCTTGAAGCGACGAAGAAACATGCTACCGGTCGGTTCAGGACCTACTTCATCTACATATTTTCTAGAATATTGACAAACACAAATGAATCGCCTAGAAGACAAAATTTAGACTTTTACGATGATCGTCAGCCAAATCCCCCTAGACCACCGAGGGAGCATCGCGATTGATGGCAGCCGAATTATGAAAACAACATAAACACCGCCACCATTCTGCGCATGTGAAATGTTCCAATAATGCTGTCGTTAAACAGCGGAAAATAGGACAGAGCAAAACGAGTGCCAAAACAGAGCGGTGGCGGCCGGATTACATTTTCCTCCCACCCGAGTGGGTGGTGGTGTAGTAATAGTAACACTCGCTCACTCAATCGAGAGAGGGCGAGAATGAGAGTGAATTTTTGTTTTGCGAGAATGCGTCAACTGGTGTGCTATTCTCATGAAATCGCCTCTCTCGCGTTTGGTGGAAAATGAGTTCCCGTGTGAGTGGCGCCCACTCGGACTCTTTCGTGTACGGTGATTTCCCACGAGCCCGAAAGGCACTTCACCACCGCGATCGGATGGGTATCGTACGTGGAAGTTTTTTTGGTACACACGCGATGCGTTCCTTGTTGTCCTACTCTCGGTTCGCTCTCTCTCTCTCTGGAAACATGCTTTTCCTCTTACGTTCCACATCTTGTTACTAACGCCGCACATCTAGAACTAGGTCATGGTTGCGGACGGTCGGACGGACGGATGGCTGTGTTCGGTTCCGTTCGTGTTGGTGGTGGTGATGGAGACGACGAGGGCGACGGTGGCGGCGTTGGGTTGTGCTACTGCTTCCCGACCGCCCCTAGCTCTAGTGGTGGTTGTAAGGATGCACTTTATTGATTGTTCTATTTTATCACGTTTATAGACTACCAGCGCTGCGTACGCAACTGGCAAACGAGGTGAGTGATGGGAATGCATTGGAAGCACGCGTCCCGCTTTTTATAATAAGCATGTGGTGGGCGGCGTGGATTTTGGGAGGGAAAAAGTGCTTCTCTACTCTAGAATGATCCGTTTTGACACGTGTTGATGAAAGGAGAGGTGAGTTTGACACATATGTACGAAGTAAGGCACCCAATTTGACGAAGTATTTAGCCCGGAAAAAATACTATGTAAATTTTGTACCTAGTAGAATCGGAACACCGTTATGCGGTTGAAATTGTTATAGGTAGGATTATGAAGACAGAATCGGAAAGGATATAAAAATAGGGACATGTAACACTAACATACATTGGCTACAGAATTTATTCAATTTGAATTAAGAAGAATTAGAACGCGAGTAAGATATTTTCTGGAAGAGAATGTCAATGGCTTAAGTATATACTCTGTTTGGACTGTTATCACGATTGTTATCGGTTTTTTATTGATATTGTGCGATGAACGGATTATTAAGGGAAAAGCTGGATGAGCTATTTGTTTCTATGGGAAAATCCTACAACTCTTCATTGCCTGTATAATATGCCCAGAAACACAGGGTTTCTTGACAAGGATTATCGTTTATTTTGAGATTAATAGTAGAAAATAGTTTAAGTGTTGAAAAGTACTTTATCCGAAACACATTTACCCGAATCTGGTACATATTCAAATATCGCTCACCGGGATGCGATATTTATCCAATTGAAAAATGAGGAAAAAATCCAAAAATCAGATTGTGATTTTGGTCAAATAGTGCCACAGTAAATAAGAATAATTCAATGCAACAATGGAAAACTTTAATTACGAAACATGAATATAATGCGAAAAAACTAATACAGGTCGGACTCGATTATCCGGAGTATTGATTTTTTTTTCACTCCGGATAATCGATTTTTTTTATTCGTTTTTTTGCATGTATTTTTTTGTTTTTTGAATATAAAAGAGGAATTTGATTTTTGATTCATCCCCTTAAAGTCAGAAAACACCTTTCTCACATGAAAACAATAAATTTATCCAGATTCTCTCAGGAGGTGATAGGCGATCATATTTGATGAAAACAATCTTACGCATATGTTCGAATTTCAACAATGACAGAGTTATAGAACTTTTTTTCTGTTTCGGACTCTGTTGCCTCAAACTGGCTCTACATTAAAAAGTACGCTACGGAAGACAACTCTGTTGCCTTCATTTGAAAGATGAGAAAATCTAGTATAGGATACAGTAGTGGAACATCTAAATTAGTGTATTTTAATAACATTTTGGAAGTGAAAAACTTAATAATTAATAATTAATAATTTTTAATGTGTTATTATCACTTTTATCCTAAAAATTGTACTAATTGGATTGTTCTTATCAATTAAATTGAAGCTCTCAAACCGCTCTACAATTTGTTCTTTGACACCCAAATTCTATCTTTCTTTATTTGGCTGCAATATCGATATAATGAATTCCTGGTAAAAAATCAAGCAAAATCTTCAAAAATCACTATTTTTACCCCACTGTACATGTAATAGCCACTCAAATTTCATCTTAACGTTGAAAGGTTACATTTCTTCTTGAAATAAGTCATTTGAAATATAAAAAAAATATGTTTTTTCCAAACTTTATATAATCCAAAGTCCAAAGTAATAAGTCCAAAATTGTATATAATCGAATCACATATAATCGAGTCTGACCTGTATCAAATGAAAGGGATTGACTAGTAGAACACAGTTATTTATTAAAAATGCAAATCCAAAATGGCCGCCACCACAAAGTGGCGTTTATTTTTTTTTTCAAAACCACATCAATATGGGTATCAAATGAAAGTGCTCGACTAGTAGAACATAGCAGATCATGACAAATTCAAACCCAAGATGGCCACAGTCCGCAAATAACTGATTACTTTTTAATGGTTTCATTCAGTTTGCCCTGTTTGTATGTATGTTTGAGTGTTTTTAGGATTGCCCCACATTAATTGAAATTTGACCCCGTTCCTGATCACTGATTGTTCTGAAATTTGGAACATACCTTTAATTATACTGCCATTATAAAACTGCTTGAAAATTCAATTTGGCCGCCCCTAAAAGATGGCTGAATGGCTTGACTTGGAGAATAGACTACATCGTGAACAACATAAATTCGAAAAGGTAAGCGCCACTAAATAGTCGACTATGTTTTTTTTGTTTTCTTTGCAACTTCGATATAGCGTACCCTCGTTATAACGTACACATTTTCGAAGTCCAAAGGAATAATTTTTTGAATAGTATTTTTCTGAAAGAACAATGAATTATCTGTATTTTGATACTAAGGCTTGGTTTGTACTTTTAACCAATCCCGAAGTACAACTGTTTTGTGATTCCGAATTCAAAATGAATAAAAAATTTTAATCAACAGTACGAAGAGAAACATCATGAGAAAGGTTGGCTTCGTCTTCTAGTTGAATTTATCCATTAACCTTACTCATGCAGCAATACAATAAAGTAATATAAGTTTCTGAGTTTTTTATTATGTTTCGATATAACGTACAATTTTGAAAGTAAAATGTACGTTATATCGAAGTTACCCTGTATTGTTATCAAATAAAATGATTTGACTAATAGAATATAGTAAATAATTAAAATATTCCGAAGAAAGTTAGGTAAGAAATAAAAATTTAAAAAAAGTTGAATGGTTTTATTGTAGAGATACCATTGTAGTATGCTAATGGTACAGAAAATTTACTAAAAACTAGAAAATAAAATAAATAAAACAGCTTTTGAGGTTATACGGATTAATGTACTAAAAGCTAGAAAATAATTAGACAAGTAACAGTTAGTAGTTATCACATCCGTTCCTTCATTCATGTTTGTGTTGTTGATAATGTAGTGTATTCTCCAAGTCAAGCCATTCAGCCATTTTTTAGCGGCGGCCAAACTGAATTTTTCAGGATCATGGAATACGCAGTTGGTAATGGTAATAGAATTAAAGGTATGTTCCAAATTTCAGATCAATCAGTGATCAGGAACGAAATTTCAATTAATGTGGGGCAATCCTACGAACACTCAAACATACATACAAACAGGGCAAGCAGAATGAAACCATAAAAAAGTAATCAGGGGAACTGCGACCATCTTGGATTTGTATTTTTCATGATCTAATGTGTTCTACTAGTCAAGCCCTTTCATTTGATACCCATATTGAAGGGGTTGGGAAAAAAATATGGCGCCATCTTGTGGTGGCGTCCATCTTGGATTTGCGTTTTTCATAAATAACTGAATTCTACTAGTCAAGCCCTTTCATTTGATACCCATATTGGCAATTCAATATGGAATTATTATACAAATTATTCAAAATTTCCGAAAATCAAAAATAAAATACTCCGGATAATCGAGTCTAAAATTCCGGATAATCTAATCCCGGATAATCGAGTCCGACCTGTACTCAGTTTGGAGTGTTACCACGATTGTTATCGGATTTTTATTGATATTGTGCGATAAACGGATTATTTAGGGAAAATCTACAACTCTTCATTGCTTGTATAATATGCCCAGAAAGACACAAGAAGAGTGGGTTTCTTGACAAGGATCATCGTTTTATTTTGAGATTAATAGTAGAAAATAGTTTAAGTTTTGAAAAGTACTTTATCCGAAACACATTTACCCGAATATGATACATATCCAAATGTCGCTCACCGGAATGCGATATTTATCCAAATGAAAAACGAGGAAAAATCAGATTGTGATTTTGGTCAAATTACGACACAGTAAATAAGAATAATTCAATGCAACAATGGAAAACTCTAATTACGAAGCATGAATATAATGCGAAAAAACTAATACAGAGATACTTCGATATAACGTACACATTTTCAATGGACGAATCTGGACCATTTCAGATTGCAGTGAAACGTTGTGGATGTAAAGACATTGGTCATCTGTGCAACTCGATTATCCGGAGACTCGATTATTTGGGATTCGATTATCCGGAGTATTTTAATGTTGATTTTCGGAAATTTTGAATAATGTGCATAATAATTCCACATTGAATAGCTAATATGGATATCAAATGAAAGGGCTTGACTGGTAGAATACAGTTATTTGTGAAAAATGTAAATCCAAAATGGCGGCCACTACAAAATGACGGACTACATATTTTCTCAGAACCCCATCAATATGGGTATCAAATGAGAGGCCAATAAAACACAGTTATTTATGAAAAATGCAAATCCAAAATGGCGCCATTTTTTTTTTAAAGCCCAATCAATATAGGTATCAAATGAAAGTGCTCAACTGGTAGAACACAGTAGATCATTAAAGATCCAAATCCAAGACGACCGCAATTCTCAAATAAACAATTACTTTTTAATGGTTCCATTCAGCTTGCCCTGTTTGTATGCACGTTTGAGTGTTTGTAGGATTGTCTCACATTAATAGAAAATTGATCCCGTACCTGATGACTTCTTCTTCTTCAATGGCACTAACGTTCCTAGAGGAACTTCGCCGTCTCAACGTAGTATTACTTGCGTCATTTTTATTAGTACTTAGTTGAGATTTCTATGCCAAATAACACACCTTGAATGCATTCTGAGTGGCAAGCTCTAGAATACGCGTGATCACAGTGCAAGTCGGAGGAAATTTCTTTGACGAAAAATTCCCCCGACCAGAACGGGAATCGAACCCGAACACCCGGCATGTTAGTTATGACGCTAACCACTCGGCCAAGGGAGCACTGATGACCTGACGACTGATTGATCTGAAATTTGGAACATACCTTTAACTCTACTGTCATTATAAAACTGCGTATTCCATATTAGAGGCGAATGAACTGAAAAGTTTAAAACCTCTATAATTCATCACGTTTGTTGGTATTTCATGATCTTGAAAAATTCAGTTTGGCCGCCGTTAAAAAATGCCTGAATGGCTTGACTTGGAGAATACACTACACTATGAACAACATAAATTCGAACAGATCATCGCCACAAAATGGTCGACTATATATTTTTTGAATCCTCTCAATATCGGTATCAAATGAAATGATTTGACTAATAGAATACAGTGCATCATCAAAATATTCCGAAGAAAGTTAGGTAAGAAATAAAAATTTGAAGTTAAACGGTTTAAGGTACTAAAAGCTAGAAAATAATAGGACAGGTAGCAGATAGTAGTTATCACATCCGTTTCTTCATTAATCTAGGGCAATGATGAGACCAAAATAAAATCTTGGGGTACAGTTGTGTTCAAAATAATAGCAGTGCTGATTTAAAATCTGAAATGAAATAATAATTAGTAAATAGCGCTTTGCTTCGAATGTTCTTCATAGTGTATTTTGAACAGAGTTTCAATAAAACAAGTGTATGGTATTGGTTGCAAGATTTCATTTTATTATTCAATAAAATAATCATTTGTTCAAAAAAGATAGTGTTCAAAAAAATAGCAGTACTTCAGTCAACACCAGGAAAACATGATTAAAATGATGAAAGATTTCGAAGTTGTTCTGTAAAATGATTATCCACCTTAGTACTTTGTAGCGTAGTCTTTATTCTTAATAACAGCAGCACACCGTTTCGGCATAGAGTCCACAAGTGCTTGGCAGCGAAAATCAGGTATTGCAGCCCACGAATCACGAATTACAGACCATAATTCTTCCACATTTTTTGGTCTGGCATGACATCTCCCCACAGATTTTCAATAGGGTTTAAGTCTGAAGACTGCGCTGGCTACTCCATAACCTCAATATTCTTCTCCTTAAACCACGCCTTAGCACGTTTGCTCGTGTGTTTAGGATCGTTGTCCTGCTGCATCACCCATTTTAGTGGCATTTCCTCCTCAGCATAAAGTAACATAACCTCACTGAGTATCTTGATGTAGCCATGTTGATCCATGATGCCTGGTATGCGATCAACTGGCCCGACACCGTTGTACGAAAAACTTCCCCATATCATAATTTCTGCTCCGCCGTGCTTTACTGTCTTAAACGTGTACTGCGGTTGATATTCCGTATTGCGTGGACGTCTCACATACTGACGACGACCTTTTGATCCGAACAAAACTATTTTGGACTCATCCGTCCACAAAACATTACGCCATTTTTCTTTCGGCCAATCGATATGCATTTTAGCAAAATTGAGGCGATTCGAAACATGACGTTTTGTCAACAATGGTACTTTCCGAGGACTACGTGCGTAAAGTTTGGCTTCCGTCAATCGTCGTCTGGCTGTAACAGTGCTCACAGTTAAGTCTAGTTCATCTTTGATCTTATTAGAAGACAAAGTTGGATCAGTCCGTGACATCTTGATGATTCTTCGATCAATTCTTTCAGAAGTGCAACGTTTCCGGCCACGAGTTTCCAACTTGTCTTTCCATTCCAAAGCATTGCTTATCATTTTGGCCGAGCACCCCACTGTTTACTGTACTTGTCTGTAAGTTTCGCCTTGATTTATCAACGTTTTGATAAAATTGCGCTGCTCCTCAGAGCAATGTATTCCGCGACCCATTTTCTGCAATACAAACAAAACAAACATATTGTCTTGCACATATCTTAGCTTTTATATACTTACCGACTAACAAAATAGCAAAACTTGTATAAAACTACGAATGGAAACAAACTTTGTTTGAAATCGTTTTTCGCTGCTATTATTTTGAACAACGCGAAACGGACTCAACCAGAAGTGTCAAATGAAATATACACTGAACGAAATTGTATTGCTATAAACAATATGGGTTTTGAACGGGTGATGACACCTTTATATATTCATATGATTAGTTGATAACATCAATCATCCATACATGAATAGTACATGAAACAACTAACTGTGGATAATGAAAAACCAACGTTTATTTCTTACCTAATTTTCTTCGGAATATCTTCATTATGTACTATAATCTATTCGTCAAATCATTTCGTTTGATACCGATATTGAGGGGATTGAAAAAAATACATAGTCGACCATTTAGTGGCGGCGACCTTTTTGAATTTATGTTGTTCATTATGTTTCGTGTTCTCCACGTCAAATCATTCAGCCATTTTTTAACGATGGCCAAATTGAATTTTTCAAGATCATGGAATACGCAGTTTTATAATGACAGTAGAATTAAATGTATGTTCCAAATTTCAGATCAATCAGTGAACAGGACCGAGGTTAATTTTCTATTAATGTGGGACAACCCTACAAACATTCAAACATACATAGAAACAGGTCAAGCTGAATGAAACCATTTAAAAAGTAATTTGTTGTTTGGGGACTGCGGCCATCTTGGATTTTGATTTTTCATTATCTGCTATGTTCTACTAGTCGAGAATTTTCTTTTGATACTCATATTGATAAGGTTTCGAAAAAAAATATGGCGCTATCTTGTGGTGGCAGCCATTTTGATCTTCATTTTTCATTAATAACTGTGTTCTACTAGTCAAACCCTTCCATTTGATACCCATATTGATGTGGACTGAGAAAATATGTAATCCGCAATTTTGTAGTAGTCGCCATCTTGGATTTACATTTTTCATAAATAACTGTATTCTACTAGTCAAGCCCTTTTATTTGATATCCATATTGATGGGGTTCTGAAAAAAAATATATGGCGCCATCTTGTGGTGGTGGCCATTTTGGATTAGAATTTTTCATGAATAACTGTGTTCTACTAGTCAAGTCCTTTCATTTGATACTCATATTGATGGGATTCTGAGAAAATATGAAATCCGTCATTTTGTAGAGGCCGTCATCTTGGATTTGCATTTTTCATAAATAACTGTATTCTAGGTAAGCACTTTCATTTGATACCCATATTAGCTATTCAACATGGAATTATTATACTAATTATTCAAAATTTCCGAAAATCAAAAATAAAATTCTCCGGATAATCGAGTCTAAAATTCCGGATAATCGAATGCCGGATAATCGAGTCTCCGGATGATCGAGTCCGACCTGTACCGGTATGTTTAAAAGAAATAACACATTCCATTGACTTTAACAATTTTCAAACATGGAACTTCACGTACACTTTGAAGAAAAAGAAACCTTTTAGCAATATTTCATGGAAAAGTAATTGGAAACAAATAAATGGGGGGTAAAATTTCAAAAAAGGTTTATTCACTTCAGAAAATGTATTGAATAAGTTCGTTTTCAATGTTTGTTGTTCTATAGTATAATATAACAGTTTTTTAGTTTCAATTAACAAGTTCGATTTCATAAAATAAGAAAAAAAAATACAAAATTTCAGCTTGGTTTCAAAAATAATACCAATGAAAGGGGAGTTCATAGAAATTTCGGTAGAGCCAATCGTGCCAGATTTTAATGAATTTTAACAAAAGTCTAGCCAAATTCGATTTTAACTGGAGTTTTGATGTTGATGTTCATATTAAATTACGGCTGAATGTGTTGCAATTTAATAACGTTTCATTATTTTCATTTTCATCCGCCAAGAAATAAAGACATGGGCTATTTGTGTGAAGACATGGGCTATTTAAGCAACTTTGCATATTTGAAATATTCGGAAAAGAATTAGACTACTTTTTGGAAAAAGCCATTTTTTTCCTAATTTTTTTACTAAAATTTCTAACTTAAAAAAAATACAAAATTCTTTTCAAAGGATGAAATGTAGGAAATTGTTTAAATTATTCCAAAAAAAAAACACAAAAAATTTTTTGGAAAAAAATTTCGCTTACAGGAAAGTTATTTAAAAAATTAAAATTCATTTTTCTCAAAAACGTATTTTTTTAAAATTCCCAAAAGTATATATTTATATGAATAGCCCTTACAATTTCCAACAAGTTGTCCATACATCGGAAGATGGGCACTTTTACAGGGAAAAAGTTTTTCGAACAACAATTTTTTAATATTTTCTTTGAAACAACTTATCCTAATTTTGTTTAAAGTCAAGATAGCAATATAATGTATTCGACAAAGTTTTAGATCTTGTTAAAATATAAACTTATGTCGAAGACATCAACTTTCTATCTTTTATAGTTTTTGGAATATGAGTCATTTTTGTATGAAGACTCCTGAAAACAATAATGTTTTGCTCGTAACATTTTTGTGTGTAAATTCTCACGTTTGACATGTTCTTGACATGTTTCTAAATAGAGAAAAGTTAGCAGAGCATTTGAAATGCGATAATTTATGTATAAAAATGTAACGAATTGAACATTGATAGCATTCTTTCAAAGATAAACATGAAGAAGTTGTCGTTCGAAAAACTTTTTCCATGTAAATGTGCTCATCGTCCGATGCATGGAAAACTCATCTTATCTTATCTTCTTTGTTTTTAAGAGGCTTTAAACTTTGCAGTTCATTCGCCTCTATGGAAACTCATTGGAAATTTTAAATTTATATCTATTTTTTTCAGAATTTTAAAAGCTTATGTTTTCGATAGAAGTTAATTCTAATTTTTAAAATATTTTTTTTCAATGAAATTTTTTCCCAAAAAATTCTTTGGTAATTTTTAATGAAAACCAAAATAATTTCCTACATTCCATTCTGTGACTAAAATTTTGTAGGTCTGATAGATTTTTTTGTAGTTTTTTTTTTTTAATTTTGAGTTTTTTCACCATTTTTTCGAAAAATCTCAATTTAAAAATCTGAGATCTACAAAAAGTTGGTCAGACAATGCAATGTAGGAAATTAGGTTTTCATTAAAAATTATCAAAAAATTTTTTGGAAAAAAATTCATTGTAAAAAAAATTTGAAAACATAAATTCATTTTTCTCGAAAACATGCTTTTTAAAATTCTGAAAAAATAGATATAAATAGCCCTTAAAATTTCCAATGAGTTTTCCATGCATTGGACGATGGGCACATTTACATGGAAAAAGTTTTTCAAACAACAACTTCTTCATATTTTTCTTCGAAAAAACGCTAATCATGTTCAATTCGTTACATTTTTATGTATAAATTATCGCAATTTACATGCTCTGCTAACTTTTCTCTTTTTAGAAACATGTCAAACGTGAGAATTTACACACAAAAATGTTACGAGCAAAACATTATTGTTTTCAGGAGTCTTCATACAAAAATCATATATTCCAAAAACTATAACAGATAGAATGTTGACGTCTTCTTTTTATTTTTTTTATTCTTTATTTTTGAGACTTTCATATATATAGATATATATAGATATATATAGATATATATATATATATATATATATATATATATATATATATATATATATATATATATATATATATATATATATAAAATATATATATATATATATATATATATATATATATATATATATATTTATATATATATATATATATATATATGAATAGTCCTTAAAATTTCCAACAAGTCGTTCATACATCGGAAGATGGGTACTTTTACAGGGAAAAAGTTTTTCGAACAACTTTTTCACGTTTTGTTTAAAGTCAAGATAGCGATATAGTGTATTCGACAATGTTTTAGATCTTATTAAAATATGTGAACATTTGTCGAAGACGTCAACATCTGAGACGAACCAGCCCAGGAGGCTGAAAGTCTCAAAAATAAAGAATAAAAAAAATAAAAAGAAGACGTCAACATTCTATCTGTTATAGTTTTTGGAATATATGATTTTTGTATGAAGACCCACGTACCCTCGTTATAACGTACCCTCGATATAACGTACACATTTCCAAAGTGTAAAGGACAATTTTCTTCAATATTTTTTTCTGATAGAATGAATTATCTGTATTGTGATGCTAAAACAAGTTTTGTACCTTCAATCAATCCCGAAATACAGCTGGTTTTGTGATTCCGGATTCTAAATGAATCAAGCTTCAATCAACAGTACGAAGGGAAACATCATGAGACAAGAAGGCTTCGTCTTCTGATTGAAGTTATTCATTTAATTTACTAAAACAGCAACACAATCATGTATTATAGACTACGTTTGTGAGTACTTTATTATGCTTCGATATAACGTACAATTCGATACAACGTACAATTTTGAAAGTGAAATGTACGTTATATCGAAGTTTACCTGTATATATATATATATATATATATATATATATATATATATATATTTGGAAATTTTTCAGATGTATTTTTTTGTAAAAATTAAATTAAAACAATTCATCCTTTGACATACATTTTGTAGGTATCATAGTTTTTATGTTATACATGGCTTTTTTCCAAAAAGTAGTCTTATTATTTTTCGAATATTTCAAGTATGCAAAGTTGCTTAGAACATGGGTCTTCACACCCACAACGTTCCACTGCTATCTGAAATGGTGCTGCCAACGGCCAATCGAGTTTGCATGAAATTCGTCAATTAACCATCCTGAAAAAATCGTTATTCCTAATTTTTGCTCATCATCATTTACTCTCCAACAGATCTGTATACTGAATCATTCTACACAAATGTATTTAGTATTTTTGTATTTTTCTGCATTTTCACCCACCGATAAAAACAAAAACAAGTGGAGTTGCACATGGTGTTTGTGAAGAAAATTCTGTCGGTGTGTTATCAAGGAACAGCAACAAATACAAACACAAATTTAGACTCCTGAACATTAGTTGATGACTCGGATAAAATTTCAAAACAATGAAGTTCAACCCATTAACGACCAAGTTGTAAAAATATTTTTTTTACGAAAGCCATTGGTGTAATTTCGATTAGTGACGCTAAGGAAATCCCAATGTTCAAGAATTATGTTTTTCCCATCTTCCATTTTCCGAGAAATGACTGTTCGAAAAATCGAACATTGGCCGAAACCCCTTTTTTTTTGCAAGTACAAACATACTGTGAACTGAAAATCACTACAATTAGCAAATTGACGGTATTCATTAAATGCATCAATTTCACATTCTGGGACGAACAAGCACAGGAGCATGGAGATCTCTAAGTGTAAACCTAAATTAATCCACCTAAGATGAGATGTGATATTTCTTATTTAATGTAATTTTAATTTATTACTGGTAGGCTTTTTCGTTCAAACGAAAGCATATGTTGTTATGTTTATTGTTGGCCGTGGAGAAATGTGTATGCTTAAGAATTATTTCTTCCCAATCATCCATTTCCCGAAAATCGAACATTTTCCAAAACCTGCAAAGTACCAAAATGATGCGAAATATTGTTGGGTAGTCATTATTCGGTCCGGCGAAAAAATATTCACACCAGTAATCTCATTAGAATCCTCGTTACACGTACTGATCGTTTCCGCCAGCTCCTGCCCACACGAAATTCTACGGGCCGCCATCATCTAAGGTTTTGACGAACAAAAAAACATAAAGATTTTCAATAATATTTGCTAAATTATCGATATTTGCAAACATTCACAAACACATGCGAAAACAAATGAAAAACTTTCCGTCTTCCAAAGTAAACGATTCAAAATGCGCTGCGAAAGTTAGATGTGTTGGTATTTATTCAGCAGAAAATAAATGTTCGTTATGGCCAACGTTCGATTTTCCGAACACTCAATTTTCCCGGCTGTTATTTACTTGTAGGAGGCTCAATCGAATGATTTTTGCTCTATATCGCAATATATGTGCTTTCATCAAAGTAATACTGTAGAAAAGTTCTAATATTTTTGTGTTTCATTGAGGTTTTTAATTGAAATTAAAAACACCTTCCAAACAAACTTGCTTTAAATCGAATTTATTGCCCAATAAAGTTATATGAAATTGAATGAACTTGATAGTGAGTGGTAGCTAATAAATTAAGCTATATTTTGGTGCAAAAACATTACCATATGGTAGGTTTCCAAAGACATGGAAAATTATCAAAGTTGCTGTTCGATTTTTCGAACGCTTGGCCTAAAATGGGTTAATGGCATTTTTGTCATTGTTCAATACTAGTTGTTTTGTAATTTTACTAGACCCCTCAATGAAGTCTAGCAAAGTCTGTAAAACTATGGTGTAATTTCGTATTATTGTTGCTTTCTGGGAATGGAACTTTCTGTTCCATCCGATCCAATTATAAAAGCTTATGAAATCCGACATGAATGTCGCTTGAAAGCGAATCATTTTCAATGAAGTCCTTCGGGTTATCCTGCACCCGCATGTACGGAATTCCCCATGATGCTGCCACAGTCTGCTAATTGTTGCAAAACACTGCAATACCCGTGCCCCGTCAGAAGTTTCGCGAATTCGGCCGTGGGCTTGGCGTATGCTGAAGTAACAGCTCTACTGGTGTTGTTGCTGCTGCAGGCTGCATTTTGCATCATATTGATGACTCCTTCGTTCGTTCGATACGTTTCCCGCCGCCGCCACCCTCGGCTCCGAGCCACGCCGCCGGCTGGCATTGACACAAAAACCTACTGACCCTGGCAGACTTTCAGTTTTACATACTAAACTCGCCGCTCGCCGCTACTAAAACGCGCGGGGTTCGGTGATGGTGATGGTGAGGCATACGCAAACGTTCGACGCTGCGTCCTGCCGTGAAATAATTGATGCCCAGCTCTGCTTACTAATCTCCCTGCCGCCGCCGAGCCTGGCACTCTTACAGCGCGACATGGTGGGTGAGGAAATTGGAGTCTAGACGCGTTGGGGGATGGAAATTGCACATATGGCATACAAATTGTCGCGTTTTTGTCTGAATTGCCGAAAGTTGTGTAAATGTTTTTAATTTATGGCTCCGGTTCGCGGTGTTGCGGCAATCGGAACGCATTCCGAGCCAACGCGCGTCGGGCGCTCAAGACGCGAGACGCAAATTGACGGTTATGATGAAAATGTGTACATTTTTGGAATTGAAGAAGATGCTGCTCTCCTCCGGCACGGTTAGTCAATTTTGTTGCAATTCAAAACGCAGCAAGATTGCGGTTTGAGAAGATGATACAGCGTCTGAGTCGGAGTTGCTCTCGGACCAATTTAGGAGAAAAACAACTTCTCGCTGGGGACTTGTGAAGCAAGCAACAGCAAGAAAAAAATAATAAACAGACACGTCGAAAGAATGGAAGAAAAGAAATAATGCAATTTATTCACTCGGTACGGTTGACCATGACACAAATTGAACATCGTGTGTAACGACAACGCCGCACAGCTCTATCTCTGTTCTGTGACCGAACATCATTTTCACTCCTCCTCCTCTACAACCCACCAGCGGATTACTCTCCACCTCCCCCCACTCGAGAAGGGGGTCGGGGAGGGATGCACCATGGACCATCACTGAACAGTGCGCGCTCTACATGCCATCGAACCGAATGAAGTAAATGCATAAATTTTAATACATCCGGCTATTCGGGTCCAACAATGGGCTCTGTGTGTGTGTGAATGCGCCGATTCATTCTTCGTGTCAGTCCTCCCGTTCCAGTATAGCCACCATCTCCCGACATCCGAGTGTCTCTTTCGGTTTATCTCGCTGCGACATGGAAACGGAAACACAGAAACCCAGACCTAGCGCACTCGGAAATGTTTTGGCCATGAGATTCTTGTGTGCACTTTGCTTGTCGCAACAGCAGCTGTAGGTCCCCACCGCGATGACGATGGTCAGAGGTGTTGCTGCATCCATCCCAGAATTATCCCCCTCCCCCGGCCACTCGTTTCCAGCATGATACCAGACGAAAGTAATTTGGTCACAGTGGCTGCTGGGAGGGAAGCCGCCATTTCAGGGATGTTAGCATTTAAACAGCTTGTTCTTCGGCGGAGATAGTGGCGTGATGTTGTCAGCAACAAGTCTCCGTAACAACACGATGGAAACATAGCGATGACAGCGTGTTGACTTTCTCTACCCCTTCTCCCTTCTCTCTCCCAGGGGAGGAATCGTCAGAGGAAGTACTTCCTCTGATGTAATTTTGTTTTGCTTACTGTACGGAAAAAATGATTATGGCTCCGTAATTGAGAGTAAACTTGATTATTTAGTGTGATATTGTTGACTCAGTTCGCTGGAAGACAGAGGAGAGTATGGTCGGTAATATGTTGTTTTTCATTAGTACAATTTGGCCGACTTTAATATTCCAGTGGTTAGTGGATATCAAGATACACCCAGATTTTTTTACGTTCTTTTACGAGGTTTTTAGGTGGATTTTCTAACTAACGCGTTTTTTTACGCGGATTTTCCAATGAACGCGTTTTTTTACGCGGATTTTCCATTAAACGCGGTTTTTCACGCGATTTTCGAACTAACGCGATTTTTTTAACGCGGATTTTCCAATTAACGCAGAATTTTTTTTACGAGGTACGTATCCCCCGCATAAAAAAATCTGGGTGTACATTAGGCTGTCAATGAAGATGGTCATCTCGAATTTCAAAAAGTTACCCACATAAAAATGTTCACCACCTCGCAAAAACACCCTATGCAAAATATCAGCTCAATCGGACTTAAGGGAGAGTGGCGCAAAGCGATCAAAGTTTAAGTTTTTTGAAAATCGAAAAAACCCCAAAGGGGGGAGTGAATCGGTTTTTTTTTGCCAAATGTTATAAAATTGCATGAAACGTCGAGATCTAGTGTCATCTCGAACACTATTTTTTTGTCAAAAATCGGCATTCTGAGACTACGAAACAAAAGTGTGGTTTTGGGTGCCAATAAAAATCGTTATCTCATTTTTTCATACGGAACTTGCTACGAAATGTTGATTTGCACGATAATATACCCTATGCAAAATAATACAGGGTTTTGCAACTTTAAATTCCGAAAGTAAATTGAAATAAAACACACTTAAAGGGTGTGTCACATCAAATTGCATCACGGAAAAAACGCTGTAGAAATTTAATTTTTAGGAATTATATCTTCAGCTTTCGCTTATAATCAGATAAGAGTGTATAGATCACGTTGGCCATGCTTCACTGTCAATTTTTCGTAAATTTGGAAAAATGTCGTCGAACGAAAAAGAGCGTCGTGAATTAATCCTGCGCACTCATTTCGAGAATCCGGAGTTGTCACCTCGGGACATCGGTAAGATGCTGGGAATCGTCCAATCCACGGTCAGCAGAGTACTAAAACGATACTTCAAGAACCTAACCATCGACCGGAAGGTGAAGAACGGCAAAAAAGGATGCTCCGTCAGTGAAAAAGATCACAAGCGCGTAGTTAAGCAGTTTAGACGTGATCCGAGAAGTTCGGTCCGGGATGTCGACAATAAGCTGAATTTGTCAAGTTCATTCGTCCAGCAGCGGGAGGGCCTGCGTACATACAAGGTTCAGAAGGCTCCTAACCGCAACGAAAGGCAAAACATGGTGGGGAAGACGCGAGCCCGGAAGCTGTACACCGAAATGCTGACGAAGCCGCATTGCCTGGTAATGGACGACGAAACCTACGTCAAAGCGGACTTTCGTCAGCTGCCGGGCCTGTTGTTCTTCTCCGCAGAGGACAAATTCAGCGTTCCGGAGGAGATTCGCAAGCAGAAACTATCCAAGTTTGCCAAAAAGTACATGGTGTGGCAAGCGATCTGCTCTTGCGGAAAGCGGAGCGCCCCCTTCGTGATGACCGGCACGGTAAACGGGCAGGTTTACCTTAAGGAGTGCCTACAGAAGCGCTTACTACCACTATTGAAGCAGCACGAGGGCCCGACCATCTTCTGGCCGGATCTCGCTTCGTGCCACTATTCAAAGGACGTGTTGGAGTGGTACGAAGCCAACGGGGTCACCTTCGTGCCAAAGGAAATGAACCCGCCCAACGCGCCGGAGCTTCGCCCAATAGAGAAATATTGGGCGATTATGAAGCAGGCCCTCCGGAAGAACCCAAAAGTTGTCAAATCGGAGGCGGACTTCAAGAGAAAATGGATTTCTGTTCAAAAAAAACTACAACCTGACGTTGTACAGAACCTTATGGACGGGGTAAAGAGGAAGGTGCGAGCATACGGGCTTGGGCTCGAAGTATGAATAAAAAAAAAATGCCAAAAGTTGTTTAATAGTTTTTATTTTACTGTCTAAAATTTTCAAAAGAATCGGTCCACTGGGCGAATTTCTACAGCGTTTTTTCCGTGATGCAATTTGATGTGACACACCCTTTAGAATTCGAATTTCGATTAAACTTTTATTTCAAATTAATGTTTGGTTTATGCCATTATGTGTGAAATACAACATCATTCAAATGTCCACCTAGGGCTTCCTCGCACACCTTGATCCGGAACAGGTAATTTTCGATGACTTTTCGGCACATATGGGGCGGTATCTCGATCATAGCTTCACGAATGTTGTCTTCCAAATGTTGGCATAGACACGGTTTTTCGCATAACCCCACAAAAAAAAGTCTAGCGGGTTCAAATCGCATGATCTGGACGGCCAATTGGTATCACCAAAACGCGAAATTATGCGTCCCTCTAATTTCGTTCGCAATATGGCCATGTTCGGTCGTGTTGTGTGGCACGTGGCGCCGTCCTGCTGAAACCACATGTCATCCGTATCCATATCTTCAATTTGTGGTAAAAAAAAATCGGTTATCATGCTGCCATAGCGCTCACCATTCACAGTTACCGTCTCGCCGTCCTCATTTTCAAAGAAATACGGCCCGATGACTCCACCAGACCATAATGCGCACCAATCAGTGACTTTTGGCGGATGCAATGGCCTCTCAATAATCACGTGTGGATTTTCTGAACCCCATATACGGAAATTTTGGGTGTTCACATAGCCACCGAGCTCGAAATGTGCCTCATCGCTCAAGAAAATTTGATGCGAAAATTCAGCATTTTGCCGCTGTTGTTCGTTCACCCAATCGACGTATGCCCGACCACGCTCTAATTTTTGTGCCAGTTGGACATTATATGGATGTAGGTGCAAGTCCAAATGCAAAATTCGCCACAATGATGTGTTTGACAAGCCCAATTGCTGAGCACGCCGTGGAATCGAAACATTCGGGTCATCCTCCACATTGGCAGCAACAGCAGCAATATTTTCGGCTGAACGCACATTATGATGATGCACAGGTTTCACAATATCCGCAACGGATCCAGTTTGTTCGAATTTACGCACTACATTAGCGATTGTGTGCTCTGTAGGCCGTCCATGACGACCAAAATCCGTCCATAATGCTCGAAAAACATTTGCCGGTTTTTCATCATTTTTATAGTATAATTTAACAAAATTAACACGTTATGCGATGCTAAAACGATCCATATTGTTAAATGGCAGACATTCAACTAACGATATGACGCTTTGGTTGACAGCTATGTCAAACGGTTGTCAGCGCAGGGCTGTATACTTTCGGAAGCCCGAAATGGAAAACCCTGTAGGTCAATAGAACTTCATTTACTGGTGTCACAAGAGTTAAAATTTGAGTTTTTCTGAAAAAAAGGAAAAATCACCGAAAAATGAGGTTTTCAAACAAAAATTTGATGCCAAATGTTTTAAAATTAAAATTTCCAGTTATCTCGAAACAGTTTTTTGTCGAAAAAATAATGTTTTTTGGCACTTTGTCGTTTTTCCGCCTGCGAAATCGATTTTTAACTATTTTTTTTAGATAACTGTAAATCTCGACGTGTCATGCAATTTTAAAACATTTGGCGTATATTTTAAAACCCCGATTTCCGGCGATTTTTCGGTTTTCAAAAAACTCAAATTTTACGTTTGTGGCACCAGTAAATGAAGTCCGAATGAACTGATATTTTAGTATAGGGTATATTATCGTGCAAATCTACATTTCGTAGCATGTTCCGAATGAAAAATCGAGATAACTATTTTTATTGGCACCCATAACCATACTTTACGTTTCGTACTCCGAATACAAACTAAGTCATAGAATGCCGATTTTTAACAAAAATAATTGAAATCATCTACCTGACTCTATACACCCAAATTTAATTTTTAGCACAAGTTTTGGCATCTGGATTTATTACATTAAATGAGCCTCAAAATAACAGAAAATGTGCTACTCTCTCATACTGGTACATCATTTGTTTAAAATATATACCATAGTAATATGAGAGAGCGAAACAAGAAACACATTGCGAATAAGTACGCATAAAACCTTTTCGCATACTTTGCCACATAGAGGCGAATGAATTGATATTATCACACATTTATGCAACAGCACCAGTGGCTATATGGATAGCGTAGTCGTGTAAAACAGTCTTGCGTTTCAGCCGGCCTTGGTTCGATCCCCGTATGGTATCGTTTGGGATTTTGTTTGGATACAATCCCAAACTGACGGTCAGTCTGAGAGAAAGAGAGGTCTACTCCCATACATACAAACATTTTAAAACTTTTGAAAAAGGTGCTCTTATTTGTTCATTTGACCCTTCAGCACACGAAAAAGCTTTTTTTTCTGCCGAAGATGATATGTTTTCTACCAACGCTAGTTTGGGTGTAAACTCGAAATAGCATCCTTCAGAAAAGGGATACGTTGAAGGTTGAGGACGAAGGATGGAATCCACTACGAAATTATGTTTTTGAATTCCCTTTTTTTTTTGAGAATTAAGGGGGAACTCTGGAAGGTCGAAAAATAATGGATTTTCGTGTTCTTTTTCCGGATGTCTGAATAAAAGTTGAGCGTTGAGCATATTCGAAAATGTATTTTTTTGACGTAGAACTACATATCTCATTGAGGGTGCCAAATCAGAAAGCAGGTCACGTTTTCATGAAATAAAGTTAACGTTAATAATTTTTTTTAGCCGCGAACGAATTTCGGCGATTAACATACCAAACGAATCGGAAACTCCCTAAGATTTGTTTCATATTCTATACATCACAATCCCCTGGTTTGTAAATGGTTTAAATTCATGAAAACTATAAGCGTTTCCATTTTCCCATACATTTGTTCTGCTGATTTGTGTGATTTCCCGAACAGAGCTGCTAATAACAAGCAACGAAGGGGAGATCGTAAGATTTAAAGTCTCCGTGAACAAAGAAAAGTAAGAGGAACGAAGGAGAATAGCCTAGAGCATAAACAGTGGATGTCGCTGAGGCAAACTTACAGTCTCGTTCTGTATTCAAAGCAATGAACATCGCTTGTTCTTCCTTGTTTTGCTTTATCACATGCCTTCGTTTCGGGTTGATCTGTGGACGCGTCCATATTATTCATTCATTGATGTCTCTGGCATTGCAATCATTGCATCAAACTGACGCCATTATATTAAGGTGAAGGTGGAAGGAAGCCATTGTAATAGTATAGGTAAACCCACGTGTAAAAATGGGGTAATAGTGTTTGTGAGAGAAGAGCAAAGCACACGTAAATAGATCAATTCACTTATCAGACAGTGTGGCGCTTCAATGACACGAGTCTTTGAATCCATTAAAAAAAAGGCAATTCAATACTAAAGTAAAATGTATGAACGATATGTTCCGATGAACAATTGCAAATATAAATATATATAGAAGGTGCAATTGCATATGAAGTAAAATTCTGATTATCCGCGAGCGTAACATGAGCAATTTATAACACATGCGAATTGGGGCTCTTTTGATATTTACAAGTTCTTCTGCACAGTAACTCGATGTTGATAATTCCTTAATATTTTCCTTCGATGATCGTATTGTTTTCACATATTCACGTTGGAGAGCCTTAACCCTTCTTTTCGTTGGCCGAGACATTTTGATTGAATGTAATACTTTTCCGTTTACTGTTTTTGAAAGCATAGGCAGCCGTGGCAGTGTTCCGAGCTCTGCAATACAATTCTATTAACCAATGTTAAAGTTGCTAAAACTTATATTATAAACTCATTAAACGTGAAAAGAATAATTGTATTGATATCAACACAATTTTATTCTATTGATTTTCATGACATGAAACGCTATGACTCAGGGATAACATTTTATTGAGTGGTTTTTATAGCTGTTTCGATGATGTTGTCTGGCATCAGTGTCGAAACAATAACGATGCTTTCAATACAAACAAACCATTGCCGAAAATTGAAAAATGAAAGTTTAACTTTCAGAGCACTAGCTCGAGGTTTCCGACGTTTTTCACTATACAGTGCGACAGCAGATGAAAATTTAATATCTTGTGAGTAATCGATTAGAGTTTGGTTGATAGTACTTGATGGGAAATGTGCGAAAACGATCATTTTCTACACACGCAACATTATTGATTTTCGGGCAAAGAGTGAGGGAGGGAGATGAAAGAAATGAACGCCATTGTGGCAACCATTTGTGGCTAGCTTCCACCTTCACCTTAAGGTTCTAAGCTACACAATTGTGTGAGGAATCATCAAGCTAGGCTATCGTTAGCTCACCAAGAAAATAAATGTTCTGGAATTTGGTCTGTCAGTTAGTTTAGCAAAACTCTCTCCACCAAGGATGACAGCTAAGCTAATTTAGACCGGCAATATTAACAGAAAGGGCTTCTGTTGAAAAGAGCGCAAAACGTAGATAAGTGTGTGTATATTTAGTTGCTTCAGAGTATTAGTAATGAATCTCTGCTGAGGCAAATATTCAATCTTTTTCCAAGCAGTTAACATTGTTTGTTTTCCGTCATCATAAAGGCCTCGTTGGCGCCTTTGACATTGCATTCAATGAATTGAACTGACGGTATGGCGAAGCAGGCGTTAAGGTTGTGCGCGAAAAAATTATTTGGGGAATGCCAAGCATCTTGAATGTCGTGCTGGAATGTTATAAGTTATTTGGGTTCACGTGCCAGTCGCAAAACTACTTTCAACTATGATTGCATGTGCGCTAATCTTGATCATAATGAAGCAATGCTATTCTTATCAAGGTTGTTGAGGTTAACAGAAAAGTTTGTTTCATTTTTTAAGTCACCAAGAAAGTAAATGTCGGTCTGGAAATTTGTATGTGATTTGGTTTCGCTTGCCAGTAGCAAAACTTTGTCCACCAAGGATGACAGCTGTGCTTATCTTGAACATGGAAAAGTAATGTAACTTTTTTCGAGGCCGGTAATATTAACAGTAGCGTTTCTATTGAGAACAGTGCAAAATGATGAGAAGTGTTTATATTCCTAGTAGCCTCAAGCCACCGATGTATGGCTCTGCATGCATGCCATGACGAACGCTTGTTTGGCGCTTGGTTTACTTTGTGCCAATGATGCCTAGAGGTGCGATTCCACTAAGGCTTCAAATATCATGCTACATGTTATTTAGTATTAACATGTAGCATGATATTTGAAGTATTGTCATTGTTGTTGTTTCCATGCGGTGCCATAGATATATTGAGTCTATGTCAATTGGAATAGCGTTCGAGGTAAATTTTCAATGCATTGACATGAAACAAATTGCGACATACGATCAGCTAGTGTATTGTTCTGCGAGGGCAAGAATAAATCATCAATCAATTATTGTCAACTGATTCTACAATAAAAAGAAACCATTTCAGGGCGATCAAACCATTCTACTAAACAGTCATATCTAAAATTTAACAGCATTATAAAATATTATTTGAAGTTATTGAAAAGCGATGTATATAAAATAACAGCGTAGTTCTACGTCAACAATGCGATCGTGTCTTGGACACAAATTCCTATATTTTTTTTTATTTTTTGATGCCAATAAAGTGATAATTCTGCTGTTGGCAGCTGGGCACATGGATGCTCTCTCTAAAACTGATAGTACGTTATGACGTACGTCTTACATTAAGGGTGCCAAATCAGAAAACAGGTCATGTATTTATGAAATAAAGTAAACGTTAATGACTACTTTTGCTGCGATCGGATTTCAATGATTTGCATACCAATCGAATCGGAAATTTTCTAAGATTTGTTTGATATGTTACCCATTACAATCCCATAGTCTATATATGGTATGAATTGATGAAAATTGGAAGCATTCTCATTTCCCCATACATTTGTTCTGTCCATTTGTGTGATTTCCCGAACAGAGTTGTCAATAACGGGCAACTTATACAGCCGATAGAATAAAAACAACGAAGAGAGATTGCGAAAAGAGAATATTCGTGAAGTAAACTCCACCCTTACATACTAAGTAAGCTGTCGCTAGCGTATAAGTATTACATCTCCTCTGAGGAAAATTCTCAGAATTTATGCCCGAAACAACAAAGGTCGCTTATTCTGCTCGTTTTGGTTTTATTGCACGGAAGATGCCTCTCGTTGAATACTCAGTGCAATACGTACATTGATATAAAGAAACAAATTGCAACATATGACCAATTAGTGTATTGTTCTCGCAAAGGTAAGAAAGAAACGTTGCTTCTCGAAATGAATCTACAAAAACCACGCAAGGCATTAAACATTTCCAGGGTCCTCGGAACTTTTTACTAAAGAGTTATTCATGAAAAAGGTTGCGTAATCCTACGTCCTAAGCGGTCATGTCTCGGATACAACCCCTCGATTTTTTTTTCTTTTTGAGAATTTCTTTCCGATTTTGAACGGACCTATGGAAGTGTCGTTGAAAAGATATCCACCCAGATCCGTGTAAGTGAATGGTGTCAATCAATATTCAAAATAAAATTTCATACAACACCCTCTCGATTCACCGCACAGCGGGCTTGTTTCTTTTCTTAGTTCGCCAATCAACATCAACCGGTTCTCAATCTAAAATTCGAATGGTATGTTGTGAAAATATCAACCCACCTCTGTGCTGTTATATTCATGTGTGACTGTTATATTCTCGTCGCTCAAACCCTTGATTATGAGATTGATCTGTTTGGTAACATACAAACAGCCCCATAACGTAACGCACCTTTTTTCTCGGGACACAAAAAAGTACAATTAACAAACACAGCAAAAAATACGCCGAGAATAAAGCGAGAAAAAAAACAGACGCATAAAAATATACGCACCCAGAAGTGGTACACAACGCGCTACATCCTCCCTTGTCAGCATTTCTTTATAATGCCACACTTTTTTTCTTGCAGCCAGTTAAACTTTTGCTTTCGTTTCATTTCACGCATCACAACACATGAGATGTGACGAAGAGTCGTTCCCTTTTTTTGTGATCAACAAAATTCATTCAGAATCAGCAAGCAAAAAAAAAGTGGTTCTTTCATTCAGTCGAAACGATTGTCATTTGCGAACCGCAAATAAGCACCAGCTGTGAGGCTGCTGAATCCGCGAGATGTGTGTCATTTGAGATAGTGTCTATTGTATAGTAAAAATACCCGGGATTCGATCATCTCTGTCAATAAGAATAAGAGTGCGTAATGACGTCTTCTCATTCAACAGAATTACTAGCGCTCTCCTCCGCTACTACCAACAATTTCCAAGAAGAGGGTTCTAAAAGGTTCGCTTGGTGACATTTCCTTCGTGTGAGGAACGTTCTTTTGGTACCAATAATTTTACTTTCGGTGTGCGGTCGGTCGGTATGCCGCCACTCAGCGAAACACAAACACAAACACAATCACAATCACACCACGCGCCGCATCAATCGAGTGGCAGTGGGACTACTTTTGTGAGTGAGCGCGCGCGATCTCATACTCGACTCGACAGAATGTGTGTTAGTAGGCCAAGGACAGCAATCGTGTTATTTTCGTTTTTTATATATTTTCATTTGCCTGCGCTGCCTGCTGCCATACACACTTCTTCTTCTTCTACTTCTACATTTTAATTTCTGCCGCGCTTGCGACTCCTCTTCGTTTTGGTCTCATCGCGCGGACAGCCAGCAAAACGTTCTCGCGCGCGCATAAACACCGCAAGTGCTGCGGGTCTTTGGTGAGCTGCTGCTGCTATCTCAACTGCGAGCAGCCAAATCATCTTTTTCGGTGTTTTTCCGACCCAACGGCGGAATTTTCACTCTCGTATGTCGCCCTTTAAAAATATGGGATTCATTTGATGAACGAATTATTAGCGTTGAGTGGAAAGATGTTTCACAACTAGTCATCATGTGGGTAATATGGTTGTTATAAGATTGTGCACCTTCAAGCCAAAATTTATATCAAATTTGTGAAGAAGATGCGAAACGTTATCTAAATTAATAAGGAAAATCAGGAAAGACGGACAGGGCGGGTAAGATAGACACCTATGTATGATTGAAAAATTACATTTTTCTTCTAAAGGGCCTGGCCGGGTAAGGGAGTAAAAAGTGCCCCCAAACCAAATCACCAGCTGTATGGCAAATATTGTAAAGGATAGTAAATAAGAAATTTTGGCGTTTTTTTTAACCCCTGTGTGGTTTAACATAGGATCTACAGTTAAAAACGTAGTTTTTCGTTTATTTCACGCCATCCTCAAAAGCTTCGAGATAAACATTTGAAAAAAAAAACTGAATGTGTGAATGTGCATCTCACTACGGTGGAGCAAGAAAAATTATCAAAAAAAATTTCATCAAAAATTTAAGTACTAAACAAAATATTGAAATTTTATAGATTCAGTAGGGGAAGTGGGGGCAAAGTGGTCACCCTAAGGAATATACCCATTTCCAGCGCCCACATACCGATTTAAATCCCGTTTTTCAAAGAATATTATAGTTCAACTCATTGTTCTTGAAGATAGCAAACTGCTTTTACTATAAAAAATCAAAATAGTACACTTTTCATCATTAGAAAAAGGAGAAAAATCGATTTTTTGCTTGGAGGTAAAGTGGTCACCCACACATATCAAGCTAAATGGGATAGATTTATGCGTTTTTTTCGTCCAAATTTGTTCAAATCATATTTGTTACAGTAGGTACATGTATGAAATAAGCTTGGCCTATTCACCTAGAGTCTCAATTTTAATTTTATCTTGCATACAAAAACGTAGTAAGAATCACATAACGTTCCGCATAATGAGGCTTGGTTTAGTTGGAGTGGCATGTTTATCCAGGGTCAAGACCACAAAATGATCTTCTTCAAGAGCAGAATGTGATGATGTATATCAGTTTTAGTAA
Organism: Toxorhynchites rutilus septentrionalis; assembly: GCF_029784135.1. Classification (NCBI taxonomy): domain Eukaryota; kingdom Metazoa; phylum Arthropoda; class Insecta; order Diptera; family Culicidae; genus Toxorhynchites; species Toxorhynchites rutilus. The sequence continues at coordinate 219,711,624 of NC_073745.1, read as the reverse complement.
ACAGAACATTGTAAGTTGTTATTCACCTATGACCACTTTGCCCCCAAACATCAAAATAATTTCTATGCTAATTAATCGCTGAGATTAAACAAAATATCTGTTCATCTCACCTAGAATATGTTAACAGTCGTCCAAACTGATGATTTGTCCAACATATCACATTGAATAAACTAAATTTCACGAGAAATTCCTTAGATACCATGCGCACAGAGCTACGGCCGAATGGCTATCGAGAGAGTAATTTCTGTTTTATTTGTACTGTACTCTGTACTGTGAAGTACAGAGTGACTCAAAAGTCATTAAATTCTTCAAACATAAGGTGACTATCAATACGGCATCTATAGTCAATAGTTGTTATACTACCAAACAAGCAGGTGACCACTTTGCCCCCACTACCCCTACTACTCTGATTCATATTTAAATGTGTTCCTACGACTTTTCTAGATATGCAAATCCAAGATGGCGGTCACTACAAAATAACGGATTACATATTTTCTCAGAACCCCAACAATATGGGTATCAAATGAAAGGGTTTGACTAGTAGAATACAGTTATTTATGAAAAATACAAATCCAAGATGGCGACCACTACAAAATGGCGGATTACAAATTTTATCAGAACCCCATCAATATGGCTATCAAATGAAAGGGCTTGACTAATAGAATGCCGCTATTTATAAAAAATGCGAATCGAAGATGGCGACCACTACAAAATGGCGAATTTTATATTTTCTCAGAACCTCATCAATATGGGTATCAAATGAAAGGACTTGACTAGTAGAATACAGTTATAAATGAAAAATACAAATTTAAGATGGTGGCCACTACAAAATGGCGGATTACATATTTTCTCAGAACCCCATCAATATGGGTATCAAGTAAAAGGGCTTCACTAGTAGAACACAGTTATTTATGAAAAATGTAAACCCAAAATGGCCACCACCACAAGATAGCGCCATATTTTTTTTCCCAACCCCATCAATATGGGTATTAAATGGAAGGGTTTGACTAATAGAATACAGTAGATCATTAAAAATCCAAATCCAAATGGCCGCAGTTCCCAAATAAACAATTACTTTTCAATGGTTCCATTCAGGTTGCCCTGTTTGTATGTATGTTTGAGTATTTTGTAGGGTTGTCGCACATTAATAGAAAATTGACCCCGCTCCTGTTTAATGATTGATCTAAAATTTGGAACAGACATACAGTCAACAGGAACGGGGTTAATTTTCTATTAATGTGGGACAACCCTACAAACATTCAAACAAACATAGAAACAGATCAAGCTTAATGAAACCATTTAAAAAGTAATTGGTTGTTTGGGAACTGCAGCCATCTTGGAATTGGATTTTTCATTATCTGCTATGTTCTACAAGTAGAGAACTTTGTTTTGATACCCATATTGATGAGGTTTTGAAAAAAAAATGGCGCCATTCTGTGGTGGCGGCCATTTTGGATTAGCATTTTCATAAATAACTGTGTTCTACTAGTCAATCCCTTTCATTTGATATACATATTGATGGGGTTCTGGGAAAATTTGTAATCCACCATTTTGTACGGTCGCCATCTTGGATTTACATTTTTCATCAATAACTGTGTTCTATTAGTCAATCCCTTTCATTTGATATAGTTATTGATGGGGTTCTGTGAAAAACTGTAATCGGCCATTTGTAGCGTTTGCCATCTTTGATTTACATTTTTCACTGGTCAAGCCCTTTCATTCGATATCCATATTGATGGGGTTTTGGGAAAACCCATATTTATGGGATTTTGAGAAAATATGTACATAATCCGCCATTTTGTACCGATCGCCATCTTGGATTTTCAAGATCATGGGATATGTAGTTTTATAATGACACCAGAGATAAAGATGTGTTCCAAATTTCATATAAAACGGTTAACAGGAAGGGGGTTAAATTTTTATAAATGTGGTACAGCGCTACAGACAAAGTTACAAAGTTACAAACATACAAACGGGTCAACCTAGATAAAACCGTTTAGTAAATAAGTGCAAATCATAATTATATTACGTTTACTGAGAGAAAATTCTTTTTTTATGACTCGATTATCCGGAGGATTCGATTATCCGGAGTGAAAAAAATCAATACTCCAGATAATCGAGTCCGACCTGCACCAACAATTTTTTTTTTCAAAATTTCAATATTTTTTTTAGTACTTAAATTTTTGATGAAATTTTTTTAAAAATTTTTTCTTGATACACCGTAGTGAGATGCTCATTCAGTACGTTTTTCACTATAGATCCTATGTTAAACCACATAGGGGTTAAAAAAAAACGCCAAAATTTCTTATTTAATATCCTTTACAATATTTGCCACACAGCTGGTGATTTGGTTTGGGGGCACTCTTTACTCCCTTACCCGGCCAGGCCCTTTGAATGATGTATAAACTTGTTATACAGTGTATCAATACTTTTGACACCTAATGTGTACACCTAACTGGTATTCTGTCGAAATTGTAAATAAAAACATAAAAGTCTGCAGAGAACTGTTCGATGTAAATTTTTGTCTGCAGAAAATAAGGTTCTTATTGTTAACAGGCTTTTTTTTTTGTTATTTCTCGTTACATGAGCGTTTTACTATCACTTTCTTTCCATTTAAACGAGTCGGCGATAAGTTTTTCCATTTTTAATTCAGAAATAGTGGTGTAACAACATGCTAATCAAGTCGGGTAAGACGAACATTCAACCGAAGGGCAAGACCAACATTTTGTTTTGAAAACAATTTGATTATCTCCTTCTTTTTTCACAGATGCCCAATAATTACGTTTGCAAGAGCAACCGGAAGTTATGGACGGGCCAGCGGATGGAAGAGGCTGTAAAAGCTGTTGAGGGAGGGACCCGTGAAAACAGCCGCGTTGAATTGCAAAACTCCAAGAACAACACTCATGCGACACTTCAAAGCTAGGACCACTTCCGATAGTTTTCTGTCAGCAGTAGGAATAAGAGCTAGTGCGACATATTCTCGACTTGTTTAAATTTTCATACCATTTTTTTAAATTTCGCTGAAAAAAATATTTTAAAAGTTAAAAATCATTTTGCTCAGAAACGTATTTCTTTTAAAATTCTCAAAAAAAAGTCACTGGAGGGTTGTGTCCAAGACACGACCGCATAGTTGACGTAGGATTCCGTAAGACTATCTGTTGATTTTGGATATGTTTGACGCATTACATCGATAAACTCTTTGATAATGATTTGGTGGCCCTGAAAAGGGCCGTTTTGTTTGGTTGATGGGTATTGTTTGTTCACTTCACAAATGTTTACCGAGTGATGATGACAGAAGGATGGTAAATAGTCGTTAGATGGTGCGTATCAGATAAAAGATACCGAAGTGCAACGAGATATGATGAAAACCGCCCTCTGTGATCCTAGACGAGATGCCTCCTGTGTAATGTATGGATGAAATAAAGAAAAAAAACTCACCAATCTAATATAAGATAATTACCAATACCGAACACAATTATCAATTTTTCTCATCAGTAAAAACATGTTACTTTAATATAGAGAAAAAATATTTGAAATGGAAAAGGTAATTTTCTTTTATAACTTTTACTTTCTGAGTGTTTATTCGACCCAATGCGAATTTTAATTGGATTAACAACACCTAATACTATATGTAGACACATGGGAAATAATTTTTTTCTAATTTTTCTTCACTTTTCCAATTTTTCTCGCCGTATAAACTTTCCTTGGGTGAAAATGAACACAACAAAACAGACAGTTTAAACCAAACGACCCGTTCTCGAGCGGGAACACACTTTGGTTTTTATTTATGAAAATTGAAATGAATCGTTTTATATCAAGTCAAGTCATTTTTAACACTACTGTCACCATATACAATTTTACACTTACACTTGTGCTATTTTTCACAATATACGATCGGTCATTGATATAAAATATCACGAAGCAACCAACATTAAAGTTCCAAATTTAAATTTTATTTGCTAGAATTAATCGTATCACTCACCTTACTCGCAATATAAAAATGCCCTCGACTTGCATATATTTGCAATGCCGATTTCCCCCGGGCACCATGGTTTCGATGTCTCTGAACACATATTGGTAGGAACAAAAGCTCCCCCTACTTTCATGTATTTGCAATGCCGATTTCACCCAGGCAACTTAGTTTTGATGGCTCTGTTAGGGAGAACTTTTGTTCCGGTATTAACAAAAGTTGCCTCTACTTTCATGTATATGCAATGTCGATTTCCCCCATGCAGCTTGGTTTTGATGTCTCTGTTAGGGACCCACCGCATGTGTCGTCAATTTCGACCAATCAGAAGTGGGTATTTCCATTAGGTTAGGGGTTGAGATTTTTCAGTTGTTCGATAGTTAGTTTCATGACATATATTATTTTCTTCAATATAAAAAATTGTTATGGAGTGCCGAAATCGATTGACGCAAAAATTTCATCAATCCATCAAGAAATGACCGAGCAATAAGCGTTTGAAATAGGACAATTTCGACGATGTGCTTTATTTTCGATTTTCAATTTGTACCCCAATATGTTCCCGAATGACGTAATCCTTCGTCAAAAATTTGAATAGCTCTTATAATTTGCAATAAGTCGTCCATACATCGGAAGATTGGCACTCTACAGGAAAAAAGTTTTCCCAACAACAAGTTTTTCATGTTTACTTTGAAAGAATTACAACTAATCTTAATATTGTTTGAAGTCAAGATAACGATAATGTGTATTCGACAATGTTTTAGATCTTATTAAATTATGATTTTTTGTCGAAGACAAAACTTTCTATCTTGCATAGTTTCTGGAATATAAGACATTTTTGTATGAAGACTCCTGAAAAAAAACAATGTTGTGTTAAAAGTGTTAAAAATAAAGTTATTAGTGAACTACTAAAACCGTGTTTCATATCGAAAAAAGAAGTTTCACAATCCAACGGATTCGGCAGGACTGCAATCAAATCGGCAACCCAATCCAGCTATCGAACAAAATCAATAACTTGAAAATATAAAACACAGAAAAAATCCTCGAAAAGGTTGTCAATTTTAGGCCTCTAAATTCTTGATCGTTTCACTTTTTTGTTTAACAAACTGAAATAGTGTGACAAGTAATTGTGTAACTGTCAATATTAGGAGCTCGGGACACTTTTGCAAATAACGCGAATTAAGTTTACAAGCAAATCAAAACGATATCTCTAATATTTTGCAAGCTTTGAATTATTTCACTTAATTTTGCTAATTGAACCACAGTGCAATAGAGCAATTAGTCCAAGATATTCAATCCGCAATTTTTAACCAACTCTCAGGAATCACTCTTCTTCATAAAATGCACCAGCATTCATTTCAGTTAAATCCTGTCCAATTAGAGACGAGACTAGAAAAGAAACCTGGGACTATCTTTACCAAGTCGAAAGTTGAGTGTGCGATTCCATTTGAATTGGGAGCTCGAGTATTTTTCAGTGTTTTTTTTTTTGGTTAAAATTTTGCAGGCTCATTCTTTGTGACCAAAAATTTTTGGTTTTCCATTTTGACTCTAGCCTCACTTTTGAGAGAAGAGCTTAAACAAAAATTGCACAAAAATATATCTCATAAATGGTTGGTCCGATTGATTTGGTGTCTTGCGCAATGTTTTAGGTTATAATTGGGACTATATGGATAAAATATGCATTGCTAAAAAAACATCATTATTTGTTATTTCGAAAATAACAAATAATGATGTTTATTGCACAGCGGCAAAAGTTAAAATTTCAATTTGAAAAGTTGGGTTTTCAAAAATTGTTGGAATGTTTCTTATACATCTTTTTAAACCCGATTTTATTAAAGTATGCATTATTTTCAGCCAAAATGCAGCACGGCAAAATTTTGCAAAATGTTACCGTTAACGATAAAATTTACAGCAAATTCTTCATTTTGGTCGTTTTCGAATGTTTTTCCTGCCTTTTTAACCTAGAAGTAAATTTTACTAAAAGATTATTGCTAATTTTCTACTGCAATGCATGAATTAGTTAAGTAATGTGAATAATTTTTATGGTATAAAGTTGTGTAAAAAAATATACATAATAACAATTTTGTTTTTCTTAATTTTTCGAGAAAAATTTTCTCAGAAAATATTTATTTGACGTTACAATTTTTTGTTTTGTTTTTTATTTAAATCGTTTATTTTTACAGGCTCAGTTACATAAGTTTAAAGGAGTCGAACTCCTTACTGTATTGTTACTGGTACAGTAGAACCTCGATTGCCCGCGAGCGGATGATCCGTGATACGGATTATACGCGAATGCGAGTTCCCTAGTAATTCTATAAACCTTCCCGAAATTTGTCAGTGAGTGATAGAGTCTTGCTCTTTTGTTTTGGTCATGGCTCACATGGCTTCTTCAGGAAAAGGAGGGGATATGTTTGTATTTTTGTTCATCATTTTTTTTCATATTGATCCATTTTGCAATGAGTGATATTTGTTATCCGATGCAACATCCAAAACAAATCAAAAATTATTTGTATTCGAAAACTAAAAAAAATGTTATAATGTATATATTTTTACGCAACCTTATACCATTGGCCGCATCGCTTAATTAATTCAAACATTGCAATCGAAAATTGTCTACGTTTTTAGTAAGATTTACTTCTGAGTTAAAAAGACTCGAAAAACATCCGAAAATGACGAAAAGTTTCAGTAAATTTTATTTTAAAATCACTGCATCTCAGAAATAAGAGCTCCTTCATAAAACCGGGTCTAAAATCAATTATAAGAAATATTTCAACAATTTTCAAAAATCCAGCTTTTTCAAAAAAAAAGTATAACTTTTTATTTCATCATTTCTCTATTTTAACGCACTGTGCAATAAACTACATTATCCGTTACAATATTTGATGTAAAAAAACAAAAACACATTTTTGAGAAAATTAAGTTTTAATTGTTATTTTCGAAATAAAATATAAGTAAAACATTTTTTTAAACAATGTATATTTTCTCCATATAGCCCCGATAATAACCTAAAACATTGTGGAAGACCAACCGTTTCTGATTTCTATATTTTTTTGTGAAAAATTTCAAGCATTTTTTGCCCAGGCCCTTCTCGAAAGTAAGGCTAGAGAAAAAGGGAAAACCTCATTTTAGTCCCTTAGGCTGATGTCACATTAGGCGGATTCGCCGCCGCGCATTCCGCGAGTAAAACCGCAGCGGAGGATCTACAGTGTATTGTGAATGAGCCATGTCACACAGAGCGGGGCGGTTTTCAAATGGAGAAAATAACCGTCGCGATATCCGCGGCGGCGAATCCGCCTTATTGCGTTCATCAGAGGTTTCCGTTATTCGCGGTGAGCTAGCCAAACTATTCCGCCGATAATCGGGGTTCTACTGTATAATGTTGATCAAAGTATACATCGTATATATCTAATACAGGGCGGATTCGATTATATACAGTTTTTGATTTCTTTTCACTGTATATAATCGAATCCTGTATATAATTGGGTCAAACCCTTTTTTTTAATTTGTTTTTTTTGCATGTATTTTTCGTTTTTTTGAAAATAAAAGAGGAATTTTTTATTCATCCCCTTAATGTCAGAAAACACCTTTCTCACACGAAAAAAATAAATTTATCCAGATTCTCTCAGGAGGTGATAGACGATCATATTTGATGAAAAAATCCTCCTACGCATATGTTCGAATTTCAACAATGACAGAGTTATAGAACTTATTTTTGTTTCGGACTCTGTGAAGCTCTCTAAAAATTTGTTCATTGACACCTAACGTCTATCTTTCTTAATTTGGCTGCAATATCGATATAAACAATTCCTGGTAAAAATTCAAGAAAAGTCTTCAAAAATCACGATTTTTACCCCACTGTACACATAATGGCCGGTAAAATAAATACAGCATATGAGATAATATTCCATTTAATTAATCGTATATTTTAGAACGACAAGTTTGCGATTATACCTCGATGATTAGTTTGCTAAATCAAATGCTGGCTCAACGATGAGGAGGAATACTTGGTTGCTTGGGAATAATGTAGTTGTTGAATATGGGAATGTAATTCTACGCTAAAGATAAAACATGACTATTATGTTTAATAATCGAAATCTCGCATACTCTTGTACTTAGCTCTGTCTTACTAGTTTTAATAGTGAGAAATATTTAGAATCATTTTGACGTGGGACTACGTCTAACCGGAATATATGGGGAGGTAAAATGAAAACATAAACACTGAACATAAACATAAACACTAACTGCCTCGTTTTGATTGGGCCGCTTTACGGTTTCCCCAACACAGACTTCAAAACCAAGCAGCCTTGGGGAAATCGGAATTGCAAATACATGAAAGTAGGGGGACTTTTGTTCTCTACGAAATGTGTTCCCTAACCCAGACTTCAAAACCAAGCAGTGTTCGAGAAATCGACATTGCAAATACATGCAATTCGGGGGCATTTTTGTTCCGACTGAAATGTGTTTCCCTAACACGGACTTCAAATCCATGGAGCGAGGGGAAATTGGAATTGAAAATACATGCAAATCGGGGCATTTTTGTTCCGACTAAATATGTTTCCTCAACACAGGCTTCAGAACCAAGGTGTCTAGGGAAATTGGGATTGCAAATACATGCAAACTGCGAGTATTTTTGTACTCGCTTGCCTTTGTGCAGACTAGAGTGCGTTTCCCTAATACGGTCTTCTAAACTTAGGTACAGCGCGAACTCGATTATATACGGTTTCTGATTTCTTTTTACTGTATATAATCGGATCCTGTATATAATCGAGTCGAAAAAAAAAAATTTTATTCGTTTTTTGCATGTATTTTTTTGTTTTTTGAATATAAATAAGGAATTTGATTTTCGATTTATCCCCTTAAAGTCAGAAAACACCTTTCTCACATGAAAAAAAAAATTATCCAGATTCTCTCAGGAGGTGATAGACGATTATATTTGATGAAAAAAATCCTTCTACGCATATGTTCGAATTTCAACAATGACAGAGTTGTATACCTTTTTTTTTGTTTCGTACTCTGTTGCCTCAAACTGACGCTACATTACAAAGTACGCTACAGCAGACGGTTCTGTTGCTTTCATTTGAAAGATGAGAAAATTTAGTACAGGATATAGTAGTGAAACATTTTGGAAGTGAAAATCTCAAAAGTTAGTAATTTTTAATGTGTTATTATTAATTTCATCCTTAAAATTTATATTTAACTAGATTGTTTCTATCAATTAAAGTGAAGCTTTTTACCCGCTCTACAGTCTGTTTATTGACACCCAATTTCTTTCTTTCTTAATTTGGCTGCAATATCGATATAAACAATTCCTGGTGAAAATTCAAGCAAAATCTTCAGAAAACACGATTTTTACCGCACTGTACATGTAATAGCCACTTAAATTACACCTGAACGTTGAAAGGTTAGAGTTCTTCTTGAAATCAGTCATACTTGATATAAAAAAAATCCAAACTGTATACAAACGAGTCCAAAATTGTATATAATCGAATCACATATAATCGAGTCTGTATATAATCGAGTCCGATCGTGTAGACACTAGAGACATGGCATTTGTTCAAACTTTTTACTCACAACGTAAATATATTGAAATCAATTCGTATTGTTTCATTCAATTTCATTCAATTCAATTTAATCAATACAAACAAATGATTACTAAGCTAAGATAGTCCCATGTCAACCTTGCGGTTATATCATAGATTTTTTTTTTATTTAAATCGTTTATTTTTACAGGCTCAGTTACATAGGTTTAAAGGAGCCGAACTCCTGTTATATCATAGATATAACCCACCCATTTTTTTATGAACCGCTTCTACAATTTTGATGAATATTAATATCTTCTATATCCCGAATTTATCCATCTCACGATCAGTATAATCTGAGCTACTCCCATATGGGATTCTGAAGTTTATTCATCTTATCCTTCCCATTCTCGTGTAATTTGATATACGGGACATGAGGTTTGATTTAATTATTCCAACAGAAACTGGTCAGCAGCGTCGGTCAGAAGCATAATCCTCATAGAAAACATCTGATGGGTTTCAAGAAATTTGACAAAAGCGGAAAGTGATTCAGATTTTTTTTTAGACGGAGACTAGAGAAGAATTTAAAAACAGGAACTTGTGAATGCTTTGCAATGATAGACTCATTTTTTCCTTGTTTGAAACTTATTATCAATGTTTTAATATGTTTTCATTCAAAGTATGTCTTCAAAACAATACCGTCGAAAATATCTATAATGTATAAAGTTATAACTATCGTCCTGATTCTGGTCTTGTCCGCCAATTGTGTTTGAATTACAAAAAACTAGCTCTGCAATGTTGGAAAAACTATCAACAAATGAACATTATACATAATCAATCATGATCGTATTTGGGCCAGTGGCCTCTATTGCGATTTTACGGTGTTGCAACTCTCTCTTAGTCTAATCCTGAAAATAAAAACAAAAAATTTCTGTTCATTCAGGACAATCGGAAGTAGACCTCCGCCATGTTTCAATGGACCTACGGGAACTACATTTTTTAATCCTTAATTACATCCCATAGCGCATTTACCGAATCCAAATAAACAAATTTACGTCCTCTGGATACGTCAGAATTTCGTTCTAAAAATGCCACCAGGCGGGTAAATTGCTGTTTGTTTATTTTTTATTTCTTAAACAAGACAAGACAAGATCCAAAATGTTAGCAAAAAAGCTAAATAAATACGAAATTAAACTTACTCCATTCCGCGTGACTAGCTTTCACCATCTAAAACACAAGTGACAAATATACCTGTTTTTCTCCTTGACATGACAGTATCGTGGTATTCATAATAACACCTAGTTCATCAAAGTTGTCACGACGGATGAACTCTTCTGGATTCTACACACACGGTGACAGCCATAATAAGGTTGTACCCAATTCACTTCGTTTTCACCTTGAAGTGACGTTCATGATCAGGCCCAATGACAGTTTCCCCTGACTCCATGGTTTTGAAGTCTGTGTTAGGGAACCATCCATCTATTCCAGCGATTGTACCTCAATCGTTGCACAATCATAACTGAGTGAATTTCCGAGCGACACTTGCTTATATACCGATTGGTGTGATTTCAACAGCCTGTTTGAAAGCATTTTTAGGGCTATTGAAACAAGTTTTTGGATCAAAAAGTAACAAGCATATAACGCGCAGACATTTCATCTTTCGAATGAAGTGTGAAGTCAGTTGTTTAGGAGCTATTAACGCTCAAAATTTCATTCTCTGGCGTAACGCTTTCGTTCTCAAAACTTTGAACTTATACCCCGGTATAGAAATGAAAGACGTAATCCTGCGTCAAAAAATGATAGGCATCAGAAGTTGTTAGTCTTGCAAGTCCCACTGTTCTTGCCGCATTTTCGTGCGCAAAATCTTTTCCCTAAAAAATAAAACTTGAAATATTTACAGTACGATTCCCCCGTTAGTGGTGTCATTTTTTTTTTTTTTTATAAATCGTTTATTTTTACAGGCTCAGTTACATTAGTTTAAAGGAGCCGAATTCTTAAATGTATTTTTTAAAACTATACATATACAATTTTCCTAACACTATGGTTAGTAAGGTGGAAAACCGATTACTCGCGGTTTACTCGAGTTTAGAAGGGTGACATATTCTTTCAGGAAGGGGATGGGATATAAGGGAATTGTTACAATGTTGATGATCACACTCAATTCTTAAATCTATTCGTATATCTATTGTATATTTACATTTCAACTTATTTTATTGTTTATACCAAGGGGGGCAATCGCTCGCAATGGATGAAAAGGAGGGTATGAAGACATAGGGACAATCACACACGAAGATCGATAGTTTTAAGGAAAACATATATTTGGGTCATGTAATCAAGGTCTAACCGAGTCAACACATCTCTCACCTGCACATTGGGCTGTCTTCCTCGGGCCCGAAGGGAGTTTTCTAAATTCGATCTGGCGACAAGATACACCTCGCACGACCAAACAACATGCTCGATGTCGTGATAACCTTGACCACAGACGCAGAGATTGTTGCTGGCAAGATTGAAACGAAAGAGTAGCGCATCTAACGAACAGTGATTGGACATGAGTCGGGAGAAGGTGCGAATAAAGTCCCGACTCAAGTCCAGACTTTTGAACCACGGTTTGAGGCTAACCTTAGGGATAATCGAGTGAAACCACCGGCCCAATTCATCTTCATTCCACTTTCGTTGCCAGTTAGCGATGGTATTTTTGCGGACTAAAGAATAAAATTCATTGAAGGCGATTTGACGCTGATAAATATCGCCTTCAATTTCACCTACCTTTGCTAATGAGTCAGCCCTCTCATTACCCGGAATGGAGCAATGTGAAGGGACCCAGATAAAGGTAATGACATAACAGCGTCTGGATAAAGCACTCAAAATTTCTCGTATTCTCTCAAGGAAGTACGGCGAATGCTTTTCCGGCCTCACTGAACGGATAGCTTCGACAGAGCTAAGACTATCCGTTACAATGTAATAGTGTTCAACAGGTCGTGAGGCGACGCTGTCCAACGCCCAATGAATTGCTGCCAATTCAGCAATATACACTGAGTAAGGATTCTGAAGACTGTGTGAGGTGCTAAAAAATTCGTTGAACACTCCAAATCCTGTGGACTCATTTATAGTGGACCCATCATTAAAGTACATATTATCACAATTGATACCCCTATATTAGAGACTTTTTGATTTGAAAAAAAGCAGCTTGCATTTCAATAAATAGCAACCAGGTTCCAGAAGAATTGTGAACCAATATTATATTTTGTATTTGAATATTGCGGGACTGTCAACAAACTACGTAGCGTTACGTCAGATTGTTGAGGAAAAGCGTCCATTTCTAGTCCTTTTGTCTGAAACACACATTGTTGAAATAGAATCATTTGATCAGTATAGTATTCCGGGATATAATGTTGCTGCGTGTTTATCACATTCTAGGCACACTGGCGGTGTTGCTATTTATGTCAGAGAATCAGTTCAATTCAATCTTCGCCTCAACGAAGTGTTTGATGGTAACTGGTTCTTGGGCATTACAGTTGAACATGGCATGAAGATGGGTAATTTTGGTGTTTTGTATCATAGTCCCAGCTCAAGCGACTTGCGTTTTGTTGAAATTTTAGAAAACTGGCTTGAAATGTTCCTTGACTCTAGCAAATTGAATATATTAGCTGGTGATTTCAATATTAATTGGCGTGATGACTACAATTCGAACCATTTGAAGCGTGTATCCCATTTCTTCAATTTGAAACAAACAGTACATGAATTTACGCGCATTTCCAGGCACAGTAAAACTTTAATTGATCATGTTTATTCCAATTTTGATACTATTTACACAGTCACGGATACCAATTTGAAAATAACCGATCATGAGACTTTAATTATCAATATTGTAGATAATCTCGTGGTAAATGAAGATGTTGTGAAATTAAAGTGCTGGAGGAAATATTCGAAGCATGCTGTTTCGAATCTCGTAGTGAGAAGCCTGGATTTTCCATTCGAGGTCGTTAATTTAGATGAATCATCAGCTGTTCTAACTAATACCTTGAAAGAGTGTACAAATCGGCTTGTTACGCAAAAATTTGTTCCTATGAAAAACTCGAACAGCTGGTACAATTTGGATCTTTTACGCCTTAAACGTGAGAGAGACAGATGGTACAAGAAATTTTGTAGAACAAATGATGGAAATCATTGGAATATGTACACAAACGCGCGCAATATATATTCACAGTCGATTAAGAAAACTCGTTGTGAATATATTCAGAGGAAGATTCATCTGCATCAAAGCAACAGCAAGGAGTTATGGAAAATTTTGAAATCTTTATTAAAACCTAGTAATAGCAAACCGCGTTCCATAACTTTTAATGGCACACTTGAACAGTCTGAACAGGCTATAGCATCTAAGTTTAACGATTATTTTGTCAATAGTGTTTCATTGATCAATCAGTCCATTGAATTGGTTGATGAACCTGATGAAATAAAACAGCCGGTTAACAGTAGTTGTAGATTTGAAAGTTTTCACCCAATTACATTAAATGAACTTAGAACTATTTGCTTTTCTTTAGGAAAAACGACTGGAGTGGATAATGTCAATGCTAGAGTTATTCAAGATTGCTTTCATGTCATCGATCACATCTTACTGGACCTTATTAATAAATCTTTGCTAACTGGGCATGTGCCTAAGGTGTGGAAAGAATCTTTAATAGTTCCAATTCAAAAGGTTGCTGGAACGATTAAAGCCGAAGAGTTTCGTCCCATCAATATGTTGCACACGCTAGAGAAAATATTAGAAGTAGTCGTTAAAGGCCAGCTGCTGGAATATTTAAATTGCAATGCTTTGCTAATACCAGAACAATCGGGATATCGGGAAGGTCATTCCTGTGAAACCGCATTGAACTTGGTATTAGCAAAATGGAAAGAGAAACTAGAGTGCAAAGAGAATATCATTGCTGTTTTTTTGGATCTAAAACGCGCTTTCGAAACAATTTCTAGGCCCTTGTTGTTGAGCACGATTAAGCGCTTTGGATTTACGAGTACTGCATATAAATGGTTCGAAAGCTATTTAAATGACAGAACTCAACGGACTATTTTTAATGATACAATTTCGAATCCCCTAGGGAATAATCTTGGAGTACCTCAGGGAAGTGTATTAGGGCCCCTTTTATTTATTATGTATATCAATGACATGGGAAGAGTTTTACGATTTTGTGATATCAATCTTTTTGCAGATGATACTGTGTTATTCATTGCAGCTAATGATTTAGATCAGGTCGTTTTACATTTGAATGGAGATTTACATTCTTTAAGTAGATGGTTGAAGTATAAGCAATTGAAATTGAACATAAGTAAAACTAAATATATGGTAATCTCGCGAAATCGTTTAAATGAAAACGTCTCCATCGTTATTGATAATGAGACTATTGATCGAGTTCGGGACATTAAATATCTTGGCGTGATTATTGATGGCAAACTCAAGTTCAACACTCACATTGACAATGTCATCAAGAAAATTGCCAAGAAGTATGGAATCTTATGTCGATTGAAAAACGATTTAACTATTTGCAGCAAAATACAGCTATACAAATCAATCATCTCTCCTCATTTAGACTTTTGCTCTTCCATTTTATTTTTAGCCAATGACACATAAATATCGAGATTACAGCGCTTGCAAAACAAAATAATGCGGTTGATACTAAAATGTAACAGATTCACTTCCTCATCTTTAATGTTGGACGCTCTGCAATGGTTATCCGTGAAGCAAAGGATTGTTTATTTAACTATGGTGTTCATTTTCAAAGTAGTTAAAGGTTTGCTGCCTCGATATTTGTGTGATCGAGTTGAAAGAGGAATTGACTTTCATAGTTATAACACTAGAAACGCGAATGAAATAAGAACACCTAATTTCTTGTCATGTGCTTCACAAAATTCGTTGTACTTCAAAGGAATAAATGTGTTCAACTCGATGCCAAGACATATTAAATGCGCAACAACACTTACAGAATTTAAGAGGCACTGTATTTCACATGTAAAAGCTGTGTTCTCTTAACAGCTGAACGAGTTTTTGTTTATTTTTATGACGAAGATCTTTACTGACGAAGTTTTATACGAACGGATAATTTAATGTGGACAATTTTTATGCAGTTTGTTTTCAATATTTTCAATGAATCTGACGAAGTTTTTGAACGGATTATATTATGTAGATTATTTAATTTTTTTTTAATCATCTTTTTTAAATTTGTATTGATCTCTATTATGTCTGTCATGATCTTGGTGATGATGGACTATTTTTATTTTTATTTTGTCGTTCTTATAGTTGTATTAGTTTAAAAAAAAAAAATAAAAGTAGTCTACAAAAGTTTGAGCGTCGCGCGCGAGACACAGATATAAAAGAATATTAAATTGAAAGTTTTTTTTAAGTGCCGGTCTAGGAATTTTTCGTAAAGGAAATTTTCTCGATTTCTCTGAATGAGGGTATTCAAAGTCAATCTAAAACAAGGCTGGCGGTTGGACTTGTGCTCTGGTGGACCACTTGGCTGCAAGGGCCTCGTCGGGACCGTATCGGCTCTGTGGCGGACATGACTGAATATTGGCTTTTTTGGACATTGCAATTTTTTGAACTTATATCTGTAAATAAAATCAGTTCGTTTTTCATGTTTGCTAAACTGATTTCAATGTTGAAAAAAAATAAATTATCTTTTAGATAATTCGTCTTGCTCAAACCTCTGTAGGGGAAGGAGGCGGGACCATCATCATCACTCTTTATATTGAAACAGAATCAAAGGCCCCCTTTATGTCCAAGAATACTGAAGCCATTTGTTTTTTTTTCGGCGTAAGCCATTTGAATTTCTGAAGAAAGCAACGCAAGACAATCATTCGTCCCCTTGCCCTTGCGGAATCCATGTTGTGTATCTGAGAGTAGCCCATTCGTTTCAACCCATCGATCAAGGCGAAACAAGATCATTTTCTCCAACAATTTCCGTATACAAGACAGCATTGCTATTGGGCGGTACGAATTGAAGTCGGACGCGGGTTTTCCGGGTTTTTGAATAGCTATAACTCGTACTTGTCTCCAATCATCCGGAACAACATTATGCTCCAGAAACTTATTGAATAAATTCAACAAGCGATGTTTGGCCACATCGGGGAGGTTTTTCAACAAGTTGAACTTAATTCTATCCGATCCTGGAGCCGAATTATAACAAGAAAGGAGAGCAAGAGAGAATTCTACCATCGAAAACTCGGAATCAAGATCGCACCTATCTTGTGGTATATCTCGAACAATTCTTTGCACGGGGGCGAAATCGGGACAAACCTTAGTGGTGTCATTTGACACCGTTAGAAATGCTGAATTCTTCGATATAAATGCGCTTAATGAGAGACGTCCCCAAATGAATCTGTGTTGTTGGGGCACTGGCGGGCAGTTTAATTGGATCGTACCCCCTTATTGGGATAAGCCATCTACAAATAAAAGATTATCATCGTTGACAATTATTGAGATGAAAAAAATTGAATAAACAAGCGATAGGTTGTGAAAAAGTGAAAGCGTTAAAAGTTAGTTAAATTTATAGTATTGGAAAATGAACTTAAAATATATGGATTTTTAAATAATAGGTTAGATTTAAACGAGGGCAAGTGAAGTTAGCGCAGACGTAAAATAAATATGCCTCTTACAAACAGTTATTGCGATCGTTCAAAGTTTTACACAGGGAAGCGTATCGAGTCTACATCAATGGTATCCAGAATGGGATAAAGGAAAATCCGAAATCTTTTTGGAAGTTTGTGAATAGCAGACGAAACAACAACGGAATTCCGGAGGTTATAACCTATGGTAACCGGTCTTCGACTTGCGGACAGGAGACAGTCGAGCTTTTTGCGGAATACTTCAAGAGCGTTTATCAGGACTACAACCCTAGTACAGTCAACAATTCGATCTTCATGACCGCTGACTTGTTGGAGTTATCGCATCGGGAAGTGAAACAAGGCTTGTCGGATCTAGACTCGGGTAAGTCAGCAGGACCAGACAGACTCCCCGCAAAATATTTAAAGGAATTCAAGGATGAACTTGTTGAACCCCTGACTACCTTATTCAATTATTCACTTTCGTCCGGTTACTTCCCGCCGTTGTGGAAAATTTCCCATATTACTCCAATCCATAAGAAGGGCCCTCGCTCGGATGCTGAAAACTACCGGGGCGTTGCAATCCAGTCGGCGATGCCAAAATTATTCGAGCGGCTTGTTTATTCCCACCTTTCCGAACGTATTGCCGACCGTGTTTCACCAACACAGCATGGTTTCTTGAAAGGAAAGTCAGTTGTCACGAACCTATGCGAGTTTTGCTCTACCGTCACGGACAGTATATCCAAAGGGTATCAGGTGGACTGTATTTATACAGATATGAGCAAGGCTTTCGATGTGGTAGGGATAAACAGCATAATGCGCGCAGTGGCTGATTTCGGCATTCACGGTAAAATGTTTGAATGGATTAGGACGTATCTGGAGAGCAGAACGCAATATGTGAAAGTACACAATAATTCATCTAGGTCATTTGATGTCCACTCAGGAGTTCCACAAGGAAGTCATTTGGGGCCTATCCTGTTTGTCATGGTCATGAATAATCTTCCATCATTCTTGACCAACGCAGTAGTGCTTATTTACGCGGATGATGTAAAGATTTTCCAGCCAGTGAAACACATCGCTGACTGTCATCTGCTTCAGCAGGATTTGGACAATTTTGAGAGGTTCGTCGAGAACATTGGATTGAGCGTAAACCCCAACAAATGCTCCGTTATGACCTTTACGAGGAGAGTTCAGCCAATAAGCTTCGACTATAGACTGGGAGGTTCGAATCTACAACAAGTAGAGAATGTTCGTGACTTAGGCGTGACGATGGATCGATCTCTTTCGTTCAATTGCCACATAGAGCGTATTGTCAAAGAAGCGCTGAAACTATTTGCACTCACTCGTCGATTCGGGCAGGACTTTACCGATCCGCACGCAATCCTGAAAATTTACACCTGCCTTGTACGATCCAAACTCGATTTTGCGAGTGTGGTGTGGCGACCGCAGTACGATCTACATATTCAAAGACTTGAAAATGTTCAAAAGAAGTTCTTGAAATTTGCGCTAAGAAATCTGGGATGGAGAGAAGAACCCCGGCCACCATATAAAGATCTCTGCTGTTTGGTAGATCTGGATACCATTAGCAGCAGGCACAAAATTACAGACGTAACTTTTTTTTGCAACGTACTGAACGGACGGATCAAAAGCCCGCGTCTCTACGACAGGATTCGTTTTAACACCAGCCCCGTTTCTCTTCGTCGACGGAGGATGTTTGACCCACCCCTGAGGAACAGAAATTACACCCAGCATGAACCGACAGCCAGATTTATGCGTGAGTTCAACGTTGTTTCTGTAAATATGACATCAGAAGAAGTTCGAAGAAGATTAAGATTATATTTTAGAGACCAACTGAATGTATAAGTTCTAAGTTTGTATGTTTTATGTTTTCTGTATTCACGTTTAATTTTAAGAAGGCTAACGGGCTTACAGCCTATAGTCCAAATAAACAAATTAAATAAAATAGATAAATATGTTTGTATTTCAGTTTTAAGTTGTTAAAATAAATTCGCGAGCTGCAGACAAAAAGTTTAGAATTGATCAAGACTTTTGTGGGGTTTAATTAGTATCTTTACCAACCGTAATTTGAAAAGCGGACTAAATCCTTATAATTTAATCTACACGCTGACGAATCTGGGATGATGTAACAAAGTGAACTCACACTAAACCAGCTCTCGCTCGCTTCCCAAAACCAGTAGAAATCCCGCCGAAAAGAAACCATTAACTCGAGAGCAAACCACTTTCCCACCCCACCATCCCAATCAGCCCAGTTGGGCCAACGTCGCGTGATAAGCACTTGTGTGTCGACTTGCCCTCCACCGATCGCTGCGTGGAAGTGTGTATTAATGAAAAATATATGTTTCAAAAGAAAGTGAAAACGGTGTCACTGCCAGCAGGTTAGTGGGCCATTGCGGCAGCGCGGGCAGGCAGTGAAACACCGGTGCGCAGTATCACGTTGCCGATTACGTCGACAGCGACGGCTAAGCTAAGAGCCGATGACGATGACGGTAACATTAGCGACAATCGCTTCAAATTAAGCGCTCCAAAATTATGCTAAATGCGACTACAAATGAAGCTATCGCTTGCACTTTCTGTTTGCTGGCTCTCCCCAGATAATAAGGGATGTTCCAAATTTCTTGGAAATGATACATTCACGCTTCCTTAATTGAAAGGTTGTTCAGTGGATAAACAATTCGAACATTTTTCGATGGATTTACAATATGAAATATTGAGCATCCCTAATCACGACCCGTTTACTACTAATGAATTTACTGCAAGAGACGATTTGTCTCCACCGTGGAATAGTGGCTTCTTTCAAACCGGAAATGCTGCCCCCTCACCTAGCTTCGCCCACACCGATGAAGGTAGAAACGCACCGAGCTGACCATTTGCTACATTAGCTTCGAGTGATCGAAAATGTGTCATAATGAATTGCTTTCCACTTCCGTTTTGTGCTCAGCGAAATTATGTAACCCCCGAAAAAAAATACCGAGTGTACCGAGTCGACAACTGTGAATATAGTATAGTACTAAGTAACAATCGATAAAGAGTTCCTGTGTAGGATGGTGTGGTGAACTAAAAATCACAGCTGATTGTGGTTGTGTTTGCCGATAGCGGAGCGAATTTTAATATGCTCAATTCAAACGGTGACATGGCGTTTCGGTCTGTTATCGCGTACAATGCTGTGATTGTTTACGGTTGCAACATAAAATTCTCGTAAACTTACTTACCTACTTTCCCGGCGGCCATTCTTTTCTACGATGGCAGCTATCTGGGTCAGCTTTCTTTACTTCCTATCTTGATATAGATTTTTGCTTTATTACGGTGCCTGGTTGATGTTGCTGGTGTCTGGTGTCTGGTTAGAATGGGAAACATTCCTTCATAGTTTTAGAAATTTCAATTTTCAAGTTTTCATATTCTTCATTTATTGTGTTTTGAAACATTTTCGGAACCTTAGTCGTAATTTTAAGCTACAATAGTTATTGTTCAGTATGAAATTACAAACAAATTAATCTCAGACACCAAAGCTGCCAGACTTCCATTTCTTTATAAATGCAACTGAATTTGCGTGAGTTGACATTCTTTTATACAGCCATTCCATGTCAAACCGATATAGTGGTTCTCAGATTTTCGTCAAAAGTGGTAATTTTGTTTTTTATTACAAAACATCAGGACCGTATTTTTTTATTTTTTTTTTGTTAGGGTGACCATTTCCATTTTAGGGTGGTCCGAAAAATCTATTGTTTCCACTTTTTCCCAAAAATGACTTTTTTTCAAAAAATCATAACTTTCGAACCACTGAACCGATTTAGATGATCGATATATCAAATTGAATAGAATGGTGGGCAATATTTCTTATTTTTGTTTCTTGAAAGCTGAGGATTTGTCACGTAAATATCTCGATATCAGAGATGCTATTTTTTTTTCGTTTTTTAGCCATTCCAAATGAAATCGTCCTAAAAATGCAGATTTTAAAAACATGTATTTTTGATTCGAATGAAAGTGTGTATTCCTTTTGGGTTAGAGGAAATGTGAGTTTTCCACAGCAATTGGGAATTTTTTGACTCGAGCGTAACTTTTGAAAAGGGCGTATCGATTTGAGTAAGAGAAATCTTTGATAATTTATATCTCAAAAACTATGAGTCGTACCGTAATAGTGTCTTAGAAAGAGTTATAGAGTATTGATGGGTAAATATGAAAAAAATATACACTGAGAAAAAAATTAGTACTCTTTTTTTTTATTCACAAAATAAAAATTCAATTTGCAATATCCAAAATACATATATTTTAATTTTTTTTAATTTTTTTCATACAAAATAGAAGTCATGCAGAAAATTTAAAAAATGTGCCTAAGATGGTAAAACTATTTTTGACGAACTTTGTGAAACATCGAATTTTTAGGAATTTTCGAAACTTCGAATTTTTGTATGTTAACAATCATTTTTAGTCACAAATTATGAATCCCGATGTGATTTAAATAAAAATAAAAGTTATTATCAATCTCCTTCTAAATGTAGCCATTCTCGAAATATTTAAAAAAATATAAAATTTATAATTTATTGTCTTTTTTATAGTAAAAAATCCCTTCTAATATGTTTGTCGTGTTATTCCGTCATGTTCATGAAATGTTATAAATATGCTTATAATTTCCAACAACTTTTCCAAATACATCATCATGGTTAATTTCTTGGCTCAAACGTAACTTTTGAAAAGGGCATATCGATTTGAGTAAGAGAAATCTTTGATAATATATATCTCAAAAAATATGAGTCGTACCGAAATGTTAGAAAGAGTTACAGAGTATTGTTGGCTTAATTTGAAAAAAATATACACTGAGAAGAAAAATTAGTACTCTTTTTTTTTATTTACAAAATAAAATTTTAATATCAAAAAATATGTATTTTTTAATATTTTTTTCAATTTTTTCATATAAAATAGAAGTCATGTAGAAAATTTAAAAATGGGCCCAAGATGGTAAAACAAAATAAAAACAAAATAAAATTTTAATTTGCGATATCAAAAAATATGTATTTTTTAAATATTTTTTTCAATTTTTTCATATAAAATAGAAGTCATGTAGAAAATTTTAAAAATGGGCCCAAAATGGTAAAACTAATTTTGACGAAATTTGTGGAACATCGAATTTTTAGGAATTTTCGAAACTTCGAATTTTTGTATGTTAGCAATCATTCTTAGCCACAAATTATGAATTCTGATGTGATTTAAAACAAAAAAGGTTATTATCAATCTCCTTCTAAATGCAACCATTCTCGAGATATTTAAAAAAATATTTCTAATTTATAATCTTTTTTATAGTAAATAATCTCTTTTAATATGTTTGTCGTGTCCATGAAATTTTATGAATTTTCTTATAATTTCCAACAATTTTTTTGATTGATTGAAATTTGTATTAAGATAAAAAAGATTTTTTAGTTTCGCTACGTTTTGTATTAACCCACATGTCTTCGAATGTTTAGTAACGTAACTCCTAAACATATGTCTTTACCATAACGATGTATTTGGAAAACTTGTTGGAAATTATAAGCGAATTCATAAAACCTCATGAACATGATGGTATAACGCGACAAACATATTTAAAGGGCCTATTTACTATTAAAAAGACAATAAATTACAATTTTTTTTTAAATATCTCGAGAATGGCTACATTTAGAAAGAGATTGATAATGACCTTTTTTGTTTGAAATACCATCAGGATTCATAATTTGTGATTAAAAATGACTGCTAACATACAAAAATTCGAAGTTTCGAAAATTCCTAAAAATTCGATGTTTCACAAAGTTCGTCAAAAATAGTTTTACCATCTTAGGCCCATTTTTTAAACGTTCTGCATGACTTCTATTTGGTATGAAAAAATTTAAAAAAAAATTAAAAAATATGTATTTTGGATATTGCAAATTGAATTTTTATTTTGTAAATAAAAAAAAAGAGTACTAATTGTTTTTCTCAGTGTACATTTTTTTCATATTCAACCATCAACTCTTTCTAAAACACTATTTCGGTACGACTCATAGTTTTTGAGATATAAATTACCAAAGATTTCTCTTACTAAAATCGATGCGCCTTTTTCAAAAGTTACGCTTGAGTCAAAAAATTCCCAATTGCTGTGAAAAACTCATATTTCCTCCAACCCAAACGGAATACACACTTTCATTGGAATCAAAAATACAAGTTTTTAAAATCTGCATTTTTAGGACGATTTCATTTGGAATTGCGTTTCTTCCTCAAATCGCTTCCGTTTATTGTGTCATAGGAATAGGTATAATAGGTCATAGGAATCGCAGTCGTTCGCTCTCTTATATGTTGATATGGATTGTTGGTGCAATTCAAGACATCATAGAATGACGTTGTCCTGCCGAGTCGAATCATTAAACAACACACATAACCACACAATAAAAATAAGAGCGCACTCTCTTGTCTCCTCCAAACACATATTCAAAACTATTAATTCAAAATAAGTAATTAGGATAATTTCAATAATTTTGCGCTCATCCAAAAAGGCTTCCAGCTCCCCGGTGATGCGCCTAGCTTTAGTCGAATTGAAGTTACTTGTGTGGGGTACAATGAAGCGGACGAAGTGCCATCTGTCATTTAACAACGTAACTAAATAAGCTCTGTTTGGAAAACGAATGAAGGGTCGATTATTTGGATATTGTTTATATCAAAATACTAAAATCACGATTTAAAATAGGTGATGGAGCTGAACCTTTGGGATTATATGTATTTTTAGGCCGAATTTATGCAAAATATGCAAAAAAAAATTCAGGAAATTTTTTGTATTGGACCACCCTCATCGGTATTAAATATACAATAATCGGTATCATAGCGGTATAATATATAGTTCTCATGCCTACCATTTTTTTTTGTATAATTTCATTGGAATCGGTTCAGTTGTTTCGGAGGAGTTCGACCACGAACATCGTGACACGAGATTTTTATATATACAGGGAAACTTCGATATAACGTACCCTCGATATAACGTACACATTATCAAAGTCAAAAAAAAAAATTTTCTTAATTTTTTTTTCTGAAAGAACAATAAATTATCTGTATTTTGATACTATAGCTTGTGTTGTAACTTTAACCAATCCCGAAATACAACTGTTTTGTGATTTCGGATTCTAAATGAATCAATCTTCAATCAACAGAACGAAAGGAAGCATAATGATAAAAGTTGGCTTCGGCTTCTTATTGATTTTTTTCATCGACCTGACTCAAACAGCAAAACAATAAAGTAATATAAGCTACGTTTCAGAGTTCTTCATTATGCTTCGATATAACGTACAATTTGATACAACGTAGAATTTGATACAACGTACAATTTTGAAAGTAAAATGTACGTTATATCGAAGTTACCCTGTATAGATTTGACAGAAAGCATTTCCCCTTTTGCGATTTTTGGACGATTCGTAGCCAAGCATATTATCTTTTTTGAAAAAAAACCATCGCTAGAATAAGGTTTTTTTAAATCGAATTTTGGTGCAGCAGTAAATGGTGGAAGTGCAGCAGTAAATTATAATTTTTTTAATATGAATATCAATGAAATTCGAACAATTTCCTGTAAGTACATTATAGGAAACATTTTTGTATGGACTTTTGTGGCGAGCTATATCGATTCAAAAGTGTAGCCCTTTTCTAGAAACAGGCTGGACTAACGTTGACAACTTGAGTATACTAAGTTGCCTGATTCACTAATTTTCCCACGTCCACAAAGTTTGAATGAGGTCTTAAAGAGTGCTTTTCAAATGTTTGGTTGAAAATAAATGAAACTATTAGGAAAAAATCTGTTCGAAACTGAAGATCGCCAGCAATTTTTTGTTGAAAAAGCTAGAAATGTGGGAAAGTGTATTCGGAAAAACAGTCACACACGTGGATAACAATAGTAAATTTCCTGATTTCAACGGAAGAGTTAGAAACAGGAAATAAAGAATAAACAAAAGATACAAGCGCACACATGTTGCACTCCCTATCTCAGCATATTTCACTTCACGGTTCATAACTGTTTCTGTTGACTCATCGCACCCCCCGAGCGGCAAAATAGCCTCCAAGGTGGAAAAAGCGTACAATTTGCACCTACGAATGTGCTTTCACCCATATCAAAATATCATAACGGAAACGAATGTCATATTTTTCGTCCCTCAACAGAACAGTTGTCCGCTTTTGCGGCTACCTGTTTACATTGCACAGGCGGCTCTGTGCTTTGCGGAGCGATATGCTGGAGAAAATTTATACAAACTTTTTCACAAAGTTGTGAGCTTTTCTGGTGTTGCTAATTCGAATCACAAACAGCGAAAACAAACTTTCGAAATATGTTGCGAGTTAATCACGCCCGGCTTACCTTCGCCAAGAAAAATATGCAAACAAGACGCCCAGAATGAATCCGCGGCAGTTCTTGGGAAGAGAAAGCGTGGTGAAATGTTTTGCAAAGCTTTTTCCTCATCATAGCACCGTCAAATTGTCTTTGCGCAAGCGACTTTTTCTCGCTACAGTGTGTCATCAAATCTGGATAAATAACACCAAGGTGAAACGGATTACTCAACGTCTGCTAATTTCAGGGGGTACTTCGGAAAACCACGTTCAGGCTGATGTTGTTTATGGGGTTGTTTGTACGGAAGCAAAGACGGCACTGCAGACAAGCTGTAGTCTAGAAAATACGAAAGCCACCACACTTTGGACAATATTTGTTGTTTCCGGTTGAGCTAATCGTTAATTTAGGGGGGAATTTTCGTGTAGCGTCAAAGTCATGCTTTACTCACTAATTGAGCCCTCAAGTCCCTTCGAATTGCGTACCAAACACAAATATGTAGGGTCCGAACAAATAAAACTCTCATACCAAACAACAAACCTTCCCCAATTCCGAAGCCGAGTGCGAGTTACATCACTGCCAAAACATATAACAGTCTCTTGCGTGCCTCACCACCACCAACCACTGCCGAAGACCATATTTGTCGAAACCACCGATTTCACATCATGCGCGTTAATATATCATCTGTCTCGGTTGACTAAGTGGGCCCGCGCGGATGGTGAGGAAGCACCCCGATCGACAGCTGGGGCCTATTTTATAACTCCATCGATCGCACGCACAGGTAAATCAGGTTCCGAATCATGCCAACGCAAATGGCACCCAGAGATCACACACGCTGGTAAAGCGCTCTGGACAGTCGAAAGTGGTGGGGAATTTAACTCCGTATTGTTTCCAAAAGTTCGCTGAAGCAATATTTCCACAGATAAGTTAGTCATCCATAGCCATTGCAACTACTTTTGTGGATGTGTCGTCATCTACAGTCGGAATGATCACGATCGTCAGCGAAAAATAGGCTTTCGTAGTGGTCGTTTCTGGCACCGCCAAAATACGAACGCTCGTGCGAAGTTCAGAGCTGAACGAATTTCACTTTCAAGCCTTTGTGTTTGGGTTTGTCGCATTTTGGAACTGAGGAGCGTGACATACGATCATGAGGGGGTTAGTGGGGGGCGAACGAGAACCGGCATTGTAAGTGAAGAGTGAAATTCACCTACACACACGTGGTTTTTTGTCACTCACGCATACAACGACTTCCGCGCCGTCTTTCAAAACGAAAGTGAAACTCTGTCATTTTCACGATCACAATCACTCATTCGATAATACCCTCCTACGTGGGGTCCCCACGAGTTCGACAACAGATTGTGCTAGTAGAGCTTTTTATGTAATTTTTGGAAATACCTGTCGTAAGCCGCCAACTGGGTGTGATATTGTGTGCTCCATTTTTTTTTCGCCAGCGGTGGATTGATTCCGGATTGTTTTAGAGTTGTTTGATTTGATCTAGATGAATTTAGGTGACATTTTTCATTTCGTAGAAATCCTTTCGAATTTCATTCAATCTGATGTTAGAACAGAGCAATATGATGTTAGTTCACAAGTTGCACAAGTTTTTGAGCTTGACTTGGGTAGACTGTACACTAGGATGGCAATGGATGTATGAGAAAAATTTCATCATCGAATTTCACAAACCGACCATGTACATTTTGTTTATTGGTCCAAAAAAATGATCTGGTCAAAGTTTCAGCTCGATCGGACATGATTTAGGGGTGCCTCAAAGCGCTCAAAGTTTTGATTTTTTGATCCACGAAAATCTTTCAAGGGGGGAGTGAAGGAAATTTGGAAAATCGAATTTTTTTTCGATTCCAAATGACTTAAAAATGCATGAAACGTCGATATATGGTTTCATCTCGAAAAAAAAAAAATTGGCCGAAAATCGACCTTTTGGGACTTAGCCTGAGGGGTAATATGCGTGTGCCATTGGCACGGCACGTACCACAGAGCACATAGCTGTGCCATGGTACACTTGGCACGGTTGGCACAGCTGGCACAGATGGCACGGTTGGCACACTTTGGCACAAATGGTACAAATGGTGCAAATGGTACAAATGGCACAAATGGCACAAATGGCACAAATGGTACAAATGGCACAAATGGCACAAATGGCACAAATGGCATAAATGGCTCACATGGTACAAATGGCACAAATGGTACAAATGGCACAAATGGCATAAATGGCCCAAATGGTACAAATGGTACAAATGGCACAAATGGCACAAATGACACAAATGGCACAAATGGCCCAAATGGTACAAATGGCCCAAATGGTACAAATGGCACAAATGGCACAAAATGCACAAATGGCACAAATGGCACAAATGGCACAAATGGCCCAAATGGTACAAATGGTACAAATGGCACAAATGGCACAAATGGCACAAATGGCACAAATGGCATAAATGGCTCACATGGTACAAATGGCACAAATGGTACAAATGGCACAAATGGCATAAATGGCCCAAATGGTACAAATGGTACAAATGGCACAAATGGCACAAATGACACAAATGGCACAAATGGCCCAAATGGTACAAATGGCCCAAATGGTACAAATGGCACAAATGGCACAAAATGCACAAATGGCACAAATGGCACAAATGGCACAAATGGCCCAAATGGTACAAATGGTACAAATGGCATATTTGGTACACTTCCGAATCGCGCTAGGCGACGAACTTAATAATAGAAATTTTACCCCCTTCTTGTCAACACAACTATATCTCTGCTATCATTATAAAACTGAGTATTCCGTTGTCTTGAGAACCCAAAAAAATGGCGGACCGCATATTTTCAATATGCGGTCCAATATAGGTGTCAAATGAAAGGGCTTGACCAGTAGAACACAGTTATTTATGAAGAATGCAAATCAAAAATGGCCGCCATCACAAAACAAACCATATTTATTTTTTTCTAAAGCCCATCAATATGCGTATCAAATGAAAGGGCTTGACTAGTAGAACACAGTTGTTTATGAAAAAATGGACGCCACCACAAAATGACGCCATATATATTTTTTAAAACCCCATCAATATGAGTATCAAATGAAAGGGCTTGACTAGCAGTTATTTATGATAAATGAAAATTCAAAATGACCGCCACCACAAAATTGCGCCATAAATATATTCTGTTAAAACCCCATCAATATGAGTATCAAGTGAAAGTCGTCGAATATACAGTATATACAGACACTGGAACCCCTCCGACGTCGAGTTTGCAACACGACAACGCTCGTTCACACACTTCGTGTGCAACTGAGACTCTGAAAACCCTGAAGCTTGAATTGATTCCACCAATTCCCCGTATTCTCCCGACCTTGTGTCTTGCGATTTTTTTCCTCTACTAGTGAGAGAGAGACCTTAAGGATAATCATTACAACTCTGACAATGAGGTGATAGCAGCTATCCCGTTATATAAACATGTTTTTGTTAGTAACTCTATGTTTAGTAACAGTTCGGCTGAAAAGATCATAAGGTTGACGTCTAGATGGCGCCTCTTGCAAAAATCTACTTGACTATCACAAAGCATCATCTTTCAATGGATACGCGTCAAAATTTGACAACAATCGGTCGATTGGTTCGTGAGTTACAGCATTGAGATTAAAGCAACTTTTGTTGTTTTGAAAAAAATGGAAAAATCCGAATTTCGTGTGTAATTGTATGAATTGGGCTTCGAATTGCTTCCGCATCCACCATATTCTCAAAATCTGCCCCCCAGCGACTATTCGCAGACCTGAAGAGAATACTCGCTGGCAAGAAATTTAAAACCGATGATGAAGTGATTACCGAAACTAAGGCCTATTTTGATGAAAAACCGAAAGAGTACTATAAAAATGGTATCGAAAAGTTAGCAAGGGCCCGCAATGGAAGAGAAGGAGGATATAAGGATATAGGGACAATTACACACGAAGATCGATAGCTTTAAGGAAAACATATTAAGCAAATATATAATATAAATATATTAAGCAAAACAGATACTGCGATATAATGTACATTTCATTTTCAAAATTGTACGCGGTATCAAATTGTACGTTATATCGAAGCATAATGAAGAACCCATAAACGTAGCTTGTATTACATTATTGTGTTGCTGTTTGGGTAAGGTTGATGATTAAATTCAACTAAAAGTCGAAGCTAGCCTTTCTCATGATGTTTTCCCCCGTACTGTTGATTAAAGCATGATTCATTTAGAATCCGGAATCACAAAACCAGTTGTATTTCGGGATTGGTTAAAGATACGAAACATATTCTAGTATCAAAATATAGATAATTCATTGTTCTTTCAGAAAAAAAATATATTTTAAAAAATATTCCTTTACACTTTGAAAACTTGTACGTTATATCGAGGTAAAATGTAAGTTATATCGAATAATGATTATTACGCTGTTGACAGCTGGATACCTTACTGGTGGTTTCGGTTCTGAAGCAACGGGGTGCCGCAGAACGATGGATATTTTGAAACTTTAGGACAACACCTAAAGCATTACATAGGGGTTTTTCAAAATTCCGAAAATTGCCAAAATGGCGACCATTTTTGCTAAAAATGAGTTATTTTTCATGACAAATCGCAGTTTATTAGCTCATAAAAAATCGAAAAAATGAGATATTAAAGCGGCTATGTAAGTATTTAGATAATTCATTTTCACATGCTGATAAAAAAAACTCAGCCAAATCGGTCGGTGAGATATCGATACCACCAGCTGAAAAACATGGTTTCGCGAGAAACACGTTCAAAAATTTGCACAGTAATATTCAATATATCCCTTGAGATGACCTCATACTTTCGGTTGTTACATTCCAACGAAATCACATATCGAACAATTCTTTCAGGACAACATTTCTGAGGACATAAGCTTCCCAAAAATGCAACAAAAAAAGACTTAAAGTATGTATATCCACTGTGCCATGGCACGCCATTTCTGTGCCATTTTTGTTTGGCACGGCACGGCCCCTGTGCCATATCGCACGCACTCTACTGAGGGGCAATGAAGGTATGGAAAAAATATCGAATTTCAAGAACCGACCATGTGCATTTTGTTTATTAGTCCAAAAAATTATCCCTGCAAAATTTCAGCTTTAGGGGTGCCTCAAAGCACTCAAAGTTTTGATTTTTTTTGGCCACTCAGGCTAAGTCCCAAAAAATCGATTTTCGGTCAAAAGTATTTTATCGTGATAACACCAGATCTCGACGTTTTATGCATTTTTAACACTAAACCTACCGATGTTTCATGTATACCTATTAATACCACAGCGAGTAAAGCGACCCTTTTGTAAATAGTTAGTGAACAATGACTCGAATTATAAAGTTTTGTTGAGAAACGTGACATACCATATTTCTGCTGTATATTTCGACATTTTGGTATAACAATTATTAGCAAAATATTGAAATTACAATTTTTGACACGCAAAATAGCACTGTAGCTGGGAATGGTTACTGCTTGCTCGCTTGGATAGTCAGCAATACAATTAATTCTGAACATTTACTATTCAATCTCAAATACAACAAAATATATAAAGCAATAGCAAACAGTGTGTAATGCAATGGTTTTGTATTACAACCACACATACAAATCTTTCTGATATCATATAAATGTTTGCAAGGCTCAAATGACCCGTTGCGGTAGTTATGACAGATTACATATATTTCTCAATAAAAAAAAATAACAAGAGAGGAGAAACACTGAAAAATACATTCGATGTATGTTTTAGGAAAAGTAGTGTAGGCAAATGATGTTGTGACAGAGAGGAGGCGATCTGGCGTAATGGTAACATCCATACCTCTCACGCAGAGATCACGAGTTTAATTCTCACTCCCGACATTCTTCCAAAAATGGAAGTAAAAGTGACGAACCAGCCGAAATGTGTTGAAAGTCACTATAATAGAGAAAAAAAAAAGTTGTGACAATGTAATTTGCAAGAAAATTTTGACTAAAAGTTTAAAATGGGTCATTTGACCCCTCGTGGTAGTTTTAGTGTTAAGTCATTTGGCATCGAAAAAAAAATTAAAACTTTTTTTTTCGATTTGAGGCACCCCTAAATCATGACCGATTGAGCTGAAATTTTGCACAGGTCATTTTTTTGGACCAATAAACAGAATGTACATGATCGGTTCTTTAAATTCGATAATTTTTTTTTCCATACCTTCATTGCCTCAGGCCCAAAAGGTCGATTTTCGGCCGAATTTTTTTTTTTCGAGATGACACCAGACCTTGACGTTTCATGCATTTTTAAGTAATTTGGCAAAAAAAATCGATTTTCCAAATTTTCTTTATTCCCCCCTTGGATGATTTTCGAGGATCAAAAAATCCAAACTTTGAGCGCTTTCAGGCACCCCTAAATCATGTCCGATCGAGCTGAAACTTTGCACAGATCATTTCTATGGGGCAATAAACAAAATGTACATGGTCGGTTTTTGAAATTTTCGCTGCCACCCTACTGTACACATTGTAGTTACTAATCGGGATTGACCTGAACTAGCGAAACTTTGCGAAAAACGCAAAGAACACACATACAGGCGATTGGTAGCGATCAATTCTCATTGCACAAGTTCCGGTAATTCGAACTTTAAATAGTATATAGCGATACTTATTAACGGGTTTATGAGAGTCACTGGAAAACTGGAAAAGCTGGAAGAATAGATTTTTCTTTTTCTCTATTTCGTTAATATTAGAATAATAAAGGGTGTGTCACATCAAATTGCATCACGGAAAAAACGCTGTAGAAATTAAATTTTTAGGAATTATATCTTCAGCTTTCGCTTATAATCAGATAAGAGTGTATAGATCACGTTGGCCATGCTTCACTGTAAATTTTTCGTAAATTTGGAAAAATGTCGTCGAACGAAAAAGAGTGTCGTAAATTAATCCTGTGCACTCATTTCGAGAATCCGGAGTTGTCACATCGGGACATCGGTAAGATGCTGGGAATCGCCCAATCCACGGTCAGCAGAGTACTAAAACGATACTTCGAGAACCTAACCATCGACCGGAAGGTGAAGAACGGCAAAAATGGATGCTCCGTCAGTGAAAAAGATCACAAGCGCGTAGTTGAGCAGTTTAGACGTGATCCGAGAAGTTCGGTCCGGGATGTCGCCAATAAGCTGAATTTGTCAAGTTCATTCGTCCAGCGGACCAAGCAGCGGGAGTGCCTGCGTACATACAAGGTTCAGAAGGCTCCTAACCGCGACGAGAGGCAAAACATGGTGGGGAAGACGCGAGCCCGGAAGCTGTACACCGAAATGCTGACGAAGCCGCATTGCCTGGTAATGGACGACGAAACCTACGTCAAAGCGGACTTTCGTCAGCTGCCGGGCCTGTTGTTCTTCTCCGCAGAAGACAAATTCAGCGTTCCGGAGGAGATTCGCAAGCAGAAACTATCCAAGTTTGCCAAAAAGTACATGGTGTGGCAAGCGATCTACTCTTGCGGAAAGCGGAGCGCCCCCTTCGTGATGACCGGCACGGTAAACGGGCAGGTTTACCTTAAGGAATGCCTACAGAAGCGCTTACTACCACTATTGAAGCAGCACGAGGGCCCGACCATCTTCTGGCCGGATCTCGCTTCGTGCCACTATTCAAAGGACGTGTTGGAGTGGTACGAAGCCGTGCCAAAGGAAATGAACCCGCCCAACGCGCCGGAGCTTCGCCCAATAGAGAAATATTGGGCGATTATGAAGCAGGCCCTCCGGAAGAACCCAAAAGTTGTCAAATCGGAGGCGGACTTCAAGAGAAAATGGATTTCTGTTCAAAAAAAACTACAACCTAACGTTGTACAGAACCTTATGGACGGGGTAAAGAGGAAGGTGCGAGCATACGGGCTTGGGCTCGAAGTATGAATAAAAAGAAAATGCCAAAAGTTGTTTAATGGTTTTTATTTTACTGTCTAAAATTTTGAAAAGGATCGGTCTACTGGGCGAATTTCTACAGCGTTTTTTCCGTGATGCAATTTGATGTGACACACCCTTTAAAATAAGTAAAAAAAAAATAAGTTAAACGGTTTCATTGCGATTATACATAATAGTAACACAGAGAATGTACAAAAAGCTAACAAATAATCAGGGAAGTATTTTAGTCTCATCAATGCCCTAGATTAATGAAGAAAGGGGTGTGGTAACTAGTACTGCCACTTCCCTGATTATTTTGTATCTTTGAACATTATCTGTATTATCATTATGAACAGATTAACGCTCACGCAACAAATTTCAATAACTTCTACAGAAGTGAACGGATTTTTATTACAAAAACTATGGATGGGTTATACCTATGATATAACCGCAAGGTTGTCGTAGAACTGCCGTTGGCTTAGTAATCATTTGTGTTTTTTTCAGTTAGCAATAATCGCACCTCGGATGTTCCTCATTGAGTACGATATTGCTGCTGCGCATAGCTATCGTTTGTATGTATTGATAAAATTATTGATTAAACTAGTGAATGAATGCAACAATTTACGAATTCAATTGCAAGCAAATCTCTATTTAGGTCAATTCATGTATTGTGGTAGTGGTTATCGCAGCAAATAGGTATCAACATTTTACCTAATCATCACACGGTATGCGTAGAAGTTCTTTAATATTTTTGACGTAGGACTACGTCTTTCATTTCTATACTGGGGTGTAAGTTCACAGTTTCGAAAACGAAAGCGTTACGCCAGAGAACGAGATTTTGAGCGTTAATAGCTCCAAAACAACTGAACGAAATGATATGATAAACACTTCATTCGAAAGATAAAATGTCTACGCGTTCTATGCTTGTTACTTTTTGATCCAAAAACTTGTTTCAATAGTGTTGAAATTGCTTTCAAAACAGGCTATTGAAATCACACCAATCGGTATAAAAGCAAGTGTCGCCTGGAAATCCACTCAGTTATGATTGCGCAACGATTGAGGTACCATCGCTGGAATGAATGGATGTTTCCCTAACACAGACTCGAAAACCATGGAGCCAGGGGAAACTAGCATTGCAAATTAGATGCAAACAGCGGGAACTTTTGTACTCGTTTGCGTTTTTGCAAATCGGAGTGTTTCCCTAACACAGCCATCAAAACCAAGCAGCCTTGGGAAAATCGGCATTGCAAATACATGAAAGTAGGGGGACTTTTGTTCTCACTGACAAATGTTCCCTAACCAAGACTTCAAAACCAAGCAGCGATGAAGAAATCGGCATTGCAAACACATGAAAGTAGGGGGAGCTTTTGTTCCCACCGAAATGTGTTCCCTAACAGAGATTTCTAAACCAAGGTGCCTGGAGGAAATCGGCATTTCAAATTCATGCAAGTCGGGGGTATTTTTGTTCCGACTGAAATGTGTTTCCCTAACATAGACTTCAAATCAATGGTACTAGGAGAAATTGGCATTGCGAATTCATACAAGTCGGGGGTATTTTTGTTTCGATTGAAATGTGTTTCCCTAACACAGACGTTTGCTTGATTAATTCTGGAGTAATGCAGAAATTTGTATCTCATTTGTTTGGCAGCCCCACCTTAGAGAGTGTAGCGGTCAGCAGTTTAAATGTTTTAGGGCAAAACATACTCTATATGTATTTGCCCTAAGGTAGATTATAGATATGGGCTGAGTTGATCTTCAAGCGGTGTGAAGCTTATTCGTTTCCCGCGTGAGAATTCAGATCAGAGAGTCTGGGAGAGACTTCCTTGAGAGCTTTCGAGTATGCTGCTTCTCGATCGCGAATGCTGGAAAGCGGTGTTTCGACACTAGAATGAGACAGCCAGCTTTAGTCTTGGATATCCGAGTGCGACCGATAGAATTTCGGGAAAAGCAAATTACTTAGCCTGATTCCACTTTCCCTGAGCTGAGGATTTCCAGGATCGCACATTCTACTGCTGATAGCTGAAAACGGTGGAAGTACGCGGTTTGTTCCACATATTAAATTTTATAATTTCAGTTAGGCAATCGTTTGTGGTGTTCTTAGAAAGTGTAGTTAGGTTGTGTGTCTGTGCTATCACTTCAAAGGTAATTCATTCTGAATTTAAACCAAGTGCGAACGCAGTGATTATACCGACGTTCTAGTCGAAGGCTACACTATTCCCCACAGGCGGCGCATTCGTCTCATCGCAACGTCTCAACGCAGCGACAAGGCGTTTCCGCCGCATCGAAAACGGAAAGGCCGATTCAACGAAGAAAGCTCGGTTCGACTTCCGCCATATCAAAGTCAAGCATCATCAGCAACTAACTTAAATCAAATCGGTGAGTCCGTTCCTTTTGTTCTGCTTCTGTGGAGGGTGGCGTCCGGAGAGGACGCCTCGGAGATTTTTTTAATCGACCGCATAAAATCGAGTTCGATTGAGCTGTAAGAGGAAATACAAAGACAAAGGGTAGCCATTGTTCCGGTGTCGTCATTCCCGGACAATGAAGCACCCATAAAAGCTTTTTATCAGTGTACAAAGCACAAAGACCAGAGATCAAGTACGAAGCACAAAGCACAACGAAACAGTCATGACTGCGATATACGTATAAAGACACACACCCACAGAAACAATAGAAAGAGAAGACGAGAATGCTAGGCCTAAGAGAACATAGATGATAAGAAATGTCGATTATAATTAGAAATAAATGTTACAATGTTATATAATATGTTCTCGTTGAAATATATAGTTTAAAGTTAGCGTTATGAAATTTGGTGTTTGGAATTACGTTGATGTCGGGTGCTTGTAATTCTTTCCGTTGTCCCGACTTTCGCGTAGCGAAGTTTGAATGGGATGTTGAGCGGTTCCATTGCTTCACGCTCTCTGGCCTGTGATGAGATTCATTCACAGGTGGAATCTACTGATTTCTGGAGGTCAAATAAAGTTTGATGAGGCTTCAGCTGGTTGTGGAGTTCTAGTTAGGGTATCGTGGCCTGGCTGGAACGATCCGTACTTCCATTACGGAGGTAGCATTACTGGAACTCGCCCTTGAAGGGAGTCTCTACAGGGCAAACGATCTTGGCGGGCAGTCTCCTCCGGGAGTGGCGCTTAAGCTGCGCGCTTTTAAAGGATCGGCCAGCCCAGGGCTACATGAGGGAGGAGGGGTTTCGAACTATCATGAAAACCTTTCCCGGTCCCAAAAACCCGTAGATACCAAGTAGTGTAGTTTTCATGTCGATCGGTTCAGTAGTTTCCGAGTCCATAAGAATCAGACAGACGGACAGACAGAAATCCATTTTTATATATATAGATTATTGCAATTTATATGCTCTGCTAACTTTTCTCTATTTAGAAACATGTCAAGAACATGTCAAACGTGAGAATTTAAACACAAAAATGCTACGAGCGAAACATTACTTTTTTCAGGAGTCTTCACGGGGGTCTCCGTAGCCTCATTGGTTGCGCGTTCGCTTAGTAAGCGATCGATCGTGAGTTCAAAACTCAGGGCCCTCATTGACCATCTTTGTGTTGTTACAGAATAGCTACGTCCACGCAACAATCATCAGCGATGGACTTCGATCCACGGTCGAAATTAGATCGATTCATCCATACAACTGCTCTGCTCTGCAAGACACATCGGGTTGCTGTTCTATAAATAACTCAACAATGATCAATCAACTGTCTCCGCTGTCCGGTGGTCTAACTGGATAATGGATGAAAAATACAATACAGAATACTCTTACGCCTAAATGGCTCCTGTGTAAATGTACCATATGCAATGGTATAGAAGAAATACTGGCGAATGGCAACTGTGTAATGTAATGTGCTATAATTATAGATATGATAACCATGTGACATGTACACAATTAAAATTCGGCTCTGTTACAGCTAAAATACTTATGAGCCTAAAATAAATAAATGGGATAAAAAAAAGGAGTCTTCATACAAAAATGACTTATATTTCAAAAATATAACAGATATAACAGAGTTAATGTCTTCGACATAAGTTCATATTTTAATACGATCTAAAACTTTGTCGAATACACTATATCGCTATCTTGACATTACAAAAAATTAGGATTAGTTATATTTTTTCCAAAGAAAACATAAAGAAGTTATCGTTAGAAAAACTTTTTCCCTGTAAAAGTGCTTATCTTCCGATGTATGGACGACTTGTTGGAAATTGCAAGGGCTATTCATATATATATATATATATACCTGCGGTATTTTTTTTAATTTTCATTTGTTCATTAAATTAGCTACAATCATCTGTTTTAAGTCAAATATGCGCCGTTTTGTTCGATGACTTGTTCCCAACGAGATGCCAACTTCATAATATCCCTGTTATAGAAGCTCGCTTTCTTATTGGCAAAAAACTCGGATAGCCAATTTTCACACGCCTTTTTTGTGGCTAACTTCTGACTACCTAGCTCGTTCGCCATGGACAAAAACAGGTGGTAGTCACTTGGTGCAAGGTCCGGACTATACGGCGGATGTAAAAGAACCTCCCATCCGAGCTCCCGGAGCTTCTGGCGCGTCACCAAAGAAGTGTGTGGCCTGGCGTTGTCCTGATGGAAGACAATACGGCCTCTGTTTATCAAAGATGGCCTCTTCTTCTTGAGTGCTACCTCCAAGCGGTACAGTTGTTGGCAGTACAGGTCCGAATTGAGCGTTTGGCCATAGGGAAGCAGCTCATAATAGATTATTCCTTGAAAATCCCACCAAACACACAGCAGAACCTCCCTGGCCGTTAATGAGGGCTTGGCCACCGTCTGAGCCGCTTCAGCGGGCTTCGACCACGACCGTTTGCGCTTCACGTTGTCGTAAGTGACCCACTTTTCATCGCCAGTCACCATCCGCTTCAGAAACGGGTCGATTTTGTTGCGATTCAGGAGCGATTCACATGCGTCGATACGGTCAAAGATGTTTTTTTGCGTCAACGTGTGTGGCACCCATACATCGTGCTTCTTTGTGAATTCAAGCTTCTTCAAATGGTTAATAACGGTTTGATGACTTATCCCCAGCTCTTGGCCGATGCTACGGCTGCTACTATGCCGGTCTTTCTCGGGTAATTCAGCGATTTTGTCGCAATTTTCGACGACAGGCCTTCCGGAGCGTGGCGCATCTTCGACGACCTCTACACCAGAACGAAAACGTTGAAACCATCGTTGTGCGGTGGAAATGGAAACTGTATCGGGTCCATAAACTGCACAAATTTTATTGGCAGCTTGAGATGCATTTTTGCCTTTGTCATAGTAGTACTGTAAAATATGTCGGATTTTCTCTTTATTTTGCTCCATATTTGAGACACTATAACACACAAACGACTTAACCAAACAAAACACTGTCAAGGACTATATTATAGCGCGCAAAAATACCTTTCCACATACTTTCCAAGCTACAGTATAACTCGATACAATGAATACAACTAAAACTACGCGCTTACAACGACACCTCGCGGAAATACCGCAGGACTTTTTTGACAGCCTTATATATATATATATATATATATATATATATATATATATATATATATATATATATATATATATATTTGGGAATTTAAAAAAAATCGTTATTTATTTTCGTATTTTTTGTGAAAATTCAACGATTGCCTACATTTCATCTTTTGACAAGAATTTTGTAGGTACCATTGTTTTTTAGTTATGAATTTTTGTAAAACATTAAAAAAAAATTCCTTTTTCCAAATTTTCCATGTATGCAACGTTGCTTAAATAACACATGTCTTTTCACCCACTGCTATCTGGGAAGGTGCTACCAACGGCCAGTCGAGTTGGCATGTAATTCGTCTTATGTATGGAAATGTGAATTAATCAACATAATTGAGTTTCTCATTTTTATTTTATAAAAAAAAACCTTTGAATGAATCCTCGTGTAAAGTAGAAGTAACCACCAATCTATTTACCATTTACCATTTATTCGAAGAACATCATTGTTCTTAAGAAACGGCTAGCGTGCGTGTCTACCATAGAAATTTAAAAGTATTCGCAATGCCAGATAGGTATAAAGTAACATTATTCTAAACATTGGGTAGCACGAACCTTCAACTACAAATCTAATGGATCGTCACTCGAAGGGAAAAAACTCTCTTTTTCTACCCCATTAACCCTCGCTCTGGTCCGAATCGGGAGGAGGTAGGTGGAATCAGAACAGTAACAAAAAGCGTATTGCGCGTATTAATGGGCGGTTAGCAGGCGAAAAAAAACCGCTCAAATTGTGTTTTCATTGAATTCATTAAATGCACTAGCAAACCGAATGTGGACGCGAAAAAAAGGCGAAACGAACGATCGCAGCGCACATCAAAATGCTAGACAGAGAAAGAGAATAATGGTAACAGCAGCAGCAGCAACAGAGAAAAAGCGAATCACGGCGTCGCGCGCGAAAATTGAGGTCAAGCTCAATTAAAACATTAAGTATTTCTAAATTATGCAATACCGTCTACCACCTCTATACATAATCTGTGATTGTAGTGCTCTGCGGCGCCTCCCGCCTTCCGGGGCCCTGCTCTCCACCACACGGTCGCTATTGTTATTGTGCTATTTTAAATAATAGTTTTTTTTTCGTCTGCGTTTTATCTCGCGCGATTCACGCATACATCCCACAGACGACTGTGCGCACCTTTGAGCAGCGCGCGCGTTTTCGCGTTTTTCGTTGATCAATCTCACGATCTAGGCCCAGCGCCATTTTTCGTGTGGCCATCGAGAGCGATTGCTGCAATTCGTCGTCAATTTGGTTTGGTTTGGGTTGGGAGAGCGGAAAAGTGGATGCGACGGCGGTGCACAAGATGGGAAAATTGGTTAAGACATGTTGAAAAGCCACCGTTTAATTTCGAGGGGTTCATTATAGGAGCGCGTTCGGATGGGATCGAGCGTTGAAATCTTGCGAATTGACCGCTGCTGCTGCTGCTGAAATGGTACACGCAGCCTCCGAACGGTCAATTGCATTCGCGTGATTGGGTCAAGCTAAGTGATGCACGATGTGCATTCATTAGTGAGGCTTTCGGTGGTAAATTGGATTGTGGTGTTATGAAACGGCGCTATTTGTCGACAAGCAATGTCGGATTTCGACACTTTACTTTACTTGCTGGTCGGCTGTGGAGCAACCATAGAACAAAGTGGTAACTTCAATTCGATCATTCGCAGTATAGCTGCATCGATTCAATGCAAGCTTCAACAATATGTTTGATGTTCTATTGTTGGATATAGGAATTGGTTTATTAATTGAATATTGGTTCTATTATATTAGTACCTAAAATATTTAAACATTTCATTGCATAGTAAGTCTCTCGTACTATATTTTTGCCACTTTATGTGGTTCATGAGTAGGGGAAGGGTGGTAAAGACACCCTAAGCAAAAATTGATTTTTTTCCGTGAATTTCATAAAAAATTATAGGTATTCCATCACGAATCGTTTTATGATGAAAATTGTTTTTGAAGCAGAAATTTTGCAAATTAATGTGTCCGGCATCTTTGAAAAAATGAAAATCGGGAAAGACGGGAACTAACTGAAAATTCGAGTTTATGTAGGCGAAAGTCGGGAAATTTGGACAGAGCGGGTGAGATGGACACTTATGTATTAGTGATAAATTACATTTTTATTTCAAAACCAGCTGGCCCGACGAACTTCATCCCGCCCAAAATAGATTTTTTGATTTGAATACTTTCAAACATCCACGTTTTCTTACTAAGTGAAGTCCAATCACTGAACTCTTCATTGATTGATTACTCTTTGACCTTTTACAATTTCCTTTTACTATAAATTGTCTAATACTTCTACAAAAATTCGTATAAAATTATTTTCAGACACAATTCTCGTTCAAGATTCTTCAAGCATTTGGAAATAACATGTTTCTCCGTTGCATGGAATACATGTTTGATACAGAGAATATTACAAAATAAAGACAGCTCAAATCGGACCATTCCTTCCTCGGGTTTAGTGCACACCAACACATTTGGCCTTCCATTTTTGTTTATATAGATAGAAGATATAGGAATGCGTTATTCCGTCTGAAAATTCTTTTCCACTTACGAACAAAAATCAGTTTCGTTAGCGTCAACATCAAATGGACCAACAATGCTTAGCTAATTATAGAACATATGGGAATTCAATTTTCCGAATTTTCCAATTGTTCTCTCCGCTACATTGATGATCTACGGGAAGAGATGAATACAACGAAATTTAGATGACTCAAATTAAACCATTCCTTCCTCGGGTTTTGCGCTTACCAACACATTTGGCCTTCCATTTTTATTTATAGACTAGCTAACCCGGCAAACTTCGTCCCGCCCATTTACTTGATTAATTCTCGAGTAATGCAGAAATTTGTGTTTTATTTGTATGGCAGCCACCCCTAAGAGAGGGGGGAGGGGTATCTAACCACCATAGAAACATTCATTGCACCCTAAAGTTTCCATATGCCTAATTTGGTTTAATTTGCTTGATTAATTCTCGAGTAATGCAGAAATTTGTGTTTTATTTGTATGGCAGCCACCCCTAAGAGAGGGGGGAGGGGTATCTAACCACCATAGAAACATTCATTGCACCCTAAAGTTTCCATATGCCTAATTTGGTTTAATTTGCTTGATTAATTCTCGGGTAATGCAAAAATTTGTGTTTCATTTGTACGGCAGCCCCCTCTAAGAGAGGGGGAAGGAGTATCTTAACACCATAGAAACATTTATTGCATCCTAAAACCTCCACATGCCAAATTTGGTTTCATTTGCTTGATTAATTCTCGAGTAATGCAGAAATTTGTGTTTCATTTGTATGGCAGCCCCCCCCCCCCCTTTGAGTAAGGGAAGGACTGTCTAACCATCATAGAAACATTTATTGCACCCTAAAACTTTCACATGCCAACTTTGGTTTCGTTTGCTTGGTTAATTTCCGAGTAATGCTGAAATTTGTGTTTCATTTGTATGGCAGCCCCCCCTTAGAGAGGGGGGAGGGGTCTCAAAATATCACGAAAACCTTCCCCGGCCCCAAAAACCCCTACATACCAATTTTCATGTCGATCGGTTCAGTAGTTTCCGAGTCTATAAGAATCAGACAGACAGACAGACATCACTCCATTTTTATATATATATATATAGATAGATAGATATAGATATATAGATATAAGATATGGAAATGCGTTATTTCGCCTGAAAATCCAATTCCACATACGAACAAAGATCAATTTCGATAGCGCAAACATCGAATGGACTAACAACGCTTATTATGATGTAATTTTCGAACATGTGGGAATTCAATTTTCCGAATTTTCCGACCTTCCTTCAGGATTTTCCGAATTTTTTTTCTCTCCACTATATTAATCTACGGGAAGAGACGAATACAACAAAATAAAGAAGGCTGAAATCGGACCATCCCTTCTTCGGGTTTTCCACTTACCAACAGATTTTGCCTTACATTTTTATTTATATAGATAGATATAAGATATAGAAATGCGTTATTTCGCCAGAAATTCCATTTCCACTTACGAACAAAGATCAATTTCGATAGCGCAAATATTGAATGGACTAACAACGCTTATTATGATGTAATTTTCGAACATGTGAGAATTCAATTCTCCGAATTTTCCGACCTTACTTCAGGATTTTCCGAAAATTTTCCGATTTTTCTCTCCACTATATTGATCTACGGGAAGAGACGAATACAACAAAATACAGGAGGCTAAAATCGGACCATTCCTTCTTCGGGTTTTCCGCTTACCAACAGATTTTGCCTTACATTTTTATGTATATAGATTGAATGATGTACAAATTTGCAATATAATATATTAATAGATTTGACACTCCCTGTGTATACTTATCTGACCGTCTGTCAAAATTGCAAATAAAAACGTAAAAGCAATCTGCAAAGAACAGCTCGATGTAAATTTTCATCTGCAGAAAATGAGGTTCTTATTGCTAACAAGTGATTTTTTGGATATTTTTACGTGAGTGTTTTGGCAGCACTTTCCTTCCATTCTATCGAATCAGCGTTAAGTTTTCTCATTTTTACTACAGAAATAATGATGTTGAAAAATACTAATCGAGTCGGGTAAGACGGACACTCCATCGAAGGGAAAGACAAACATTTTGTTCTGAAAACAATTTGATTATCTCCTCCTTATTCTTTTTTAAACGACTGTTTAATGATGAAAAATGAGAAAAATGACAACGTCTTCTAGGCGATTTAAGTCAAGCCTTTTTAACTCTTTTATACTTATCGAGAACATAAAACTTGAATTTTCAGTTAGTTTCCATCTATCCTTTCAAGTGTACGCCTTCCCCGACTTTGTCTTATTTTTTCCAAAATACAGGACCAATTAGTTTTGTTATTACAGAAAGAAACCCAGACTATCGATTCGTGGTGAGATAGCTATATTTTTTTGTCAACACGGTCACGCATTCCGATGTCATAGAAGCAGGAAAAGCAGTGATTATCATATGGACATATACTGTCATATTCCCGAGTATTAAGAAGGCAACGGTTGCCTTTGCGAGCTCAAGAAGACATGAAAATCAAACCAGATCAGTCAAGGGAGATCTTACTCAGGAAGGTCGAAAAATAACGAGTTTTCGTGATTTTTTTTCCTGATGTTATAATTGAGGTTGGTTGTTGGGACATTTTGGTGATTGATTAAGATGTAGAAGATGTACTTTCTAGTTTGGGTTGCCAGTGTGGTGTTTATTATGCTGTTGGCACCTTACCGTACGAACGTGAGCTCAATTGATTCAAGGCTAGAAGCGAATAGATTTTGTAATTTGAAGTCACTAGAAGTCATGCGGCAATTTTGTTCCTTTTCGCAAAATATTAGAACAGTATTTTTTTATTTTTTCTTTGGGGTGCCCATTTCCATGTTAGGGTGGTCCAAAAATCATTCTTTTCCCATTTTTTTCACTACAAAAAATCATAACTTTTGATTTACTGGACCGATTCAGATGATCGACACATCAAATTAAAGCCATGCCTACACGCATGTTTTCGTCCGTCATGGGGAAAGTTCCGGTTATTTGCTAGGAGGGCGCTCGCAACGGCGTAGTTTTTTTACAAGTAAGCTATATAATATAATATTATTACCTTCCATGGGAAATTTATCAAACTCAATTATCTGTCTTAGTTTTTTTATCACCATCCGAAAAATGTCCATTTTTCAATCAAATTGTATTAAAAAAAAATTCGAAAAAACAAACAAAAAACACTCACGTAAAAATATCCAAAAGATTACTTGATAGCAATGAGAACCTTATTTTCTGCAGATGAAAATTTACATCGAACTATTTTTGCATTTGATCTATATGTTTGTGAAACGGTCTAGTATAAGTATTTAATGCTTTTGTGTTTTTCTTTTTCGTTATTAGTTTGTTTGTCTTGTCATCTCACCGTCGCCTACCCTCGACAGATAGTCGAACACCAGATGCTATTCCTTGCCATTATGCACAATGCTACAGTGCGTGCGGCA
This sequence comes from Toxorhynchites rutilus septentrionalis, assembly GCF_029784135.1. NCBI lineage: Eukaryota > Metazoa > Arthropoda > Insecta > Diptera > Culicidae > Toxorhynchites > Toxorhynchites rutilus. The sequence continues at coordinate 219,666,859 of NC_073745.1, read as the reverse complement.
ACTTTCGGTTGAGACAACGATACCTCATATCCATATCCCTAACCTGACCGTCCCACAAAAATTGTTGCCCTTTTAACCTCGAGTAAACCGCGAGTATTCGGTATATATAAATATATATATATATATATATATATATATATATATATATATATATATATATATATATATATATATATATATATATATATATATATATATATATATATATATATATAAATGGATATCTGTCTGTCTGATTCTTATGGACTCGGAAACTACTGAACCGATCGACAAAAAAATTGGTATGTAGGGGTTTTTGGGATTGGAAAAGGTTCATATGACAGTTCGAGCTGCCATACAAATGAAACTCAAATTTCTACACTACTCGAGAACTAATGAAGCAAATGAAAGAAAATTAGGCCTATGGAGATTTCAGGGTGCAATAAATGTTTCTATGGTGGTTAGACACTTCACCCCAACCCCCTTCTGGTGGTTTGACACTCTTTTCTCCTCTGGAAAGAAGAGGTGGTCCCTTAAAAATAATATACATATTTCAATCAAACATATTCCACATGACAATTGAAAATTTTCGGAAAACATAGTGACAAGCGTTGTAAGTTCATTTGATGTTTGCGGTAACGAAATTGATCTTCGTTCGAAAGTGAAAATGGATTTTTATGTGATAAAACGCACTCCTATATCGTCTTCTATCTATATAAATGAAAATGGATCACCGAATGTGTTGATAAGAGCAAAACTCGAGAAAGGAATTGTCCGATTTAGGGCTGTCTTCATTGTATCATATTTTCTGTATCAAAAATTTATTCCATGTAACGGACAAATCTTGCACGAGAATTGTGTCTGAAAATAATCTGATATTATAATGTCGAGTTTTGGTAGAAGTACTGAAATTTTATAGTAAATTTGTACTGAAAATGATAGTAAATTTTGTGCGGGACGAAGTTTGCCGGGCAGCTGGTAATAAACATATATTTTGAAAAACTATTTTCAATAAATTATCATTATCAATGATGTTTAATGATAAAAAGTTCTCAGCTTCCCAAAACCAGCTAGGGTCTATTTGAACATTTGATATAAAAAAATGACCAAAATTATTCATTTTCAATGGAATTCGATAGAGTGTTCCGTGTTTGAAATCTAAAATCGCAACCCGCAAAGCGTAATTTATACATCGTAAATCGTTTATAGGTTTTTGCAAGTCGTAAACATTATATGGGAAAATGTACAATTTTCCATGATTGATAATAATTTGAATGTTCCAGATGCAATGGATACAATTACCCATATCGGTGACATCTCTTACCCTTAGTAATTGTAACAAACTAATAAAGCTATTCCATGCCAAACCGATATAGTGGCTCCCAGATATCCGCGAAAAGCGGTAGTTTTGATCCTTATCGCAAAATATTAAACCCATATTTTTTTGTTTTTTTCGTTTGTGTGACCATTGCGATTTCGAGGTGGTTGTTTACCCTTTTTTTTTAAATTACTTTTTTTTAGATGATCGACATCAAGTCAATTAGCTAGTCTAGGAAAAATATCACACTTGCAAAAAAAATGAAGTCGCTTTTTACGCGGTTTTAGAAATTTACGTGGTTTATTTTTAAGGTGGGTTTCGAAAATTACGCGGTTTTTTACGCGGCACGTTTCCCCGCATAAAAAGCATGTAATTATTGATGGTATCTGTTTTTTTTATAGTTTACATGGTTTCGGGACCAAGGGCGCTATAGATTTTTTTTTATTTTCTCTTAAAAGCTAGGAATTTTTATATAAAATATCTCAAAATCAGAGATGTGTTCTTTTTCGTTTTTAGGTTATGATTTTTCAAAGTTACCCGATAGTACGGAATATCAATTTTTTCCCCTTTTTCCTATTCTCAAAAATTCATAACTACTGAACCGATTTAGATGATCCATATATCAAATTGAAGCTAATTCTCTAGACTTCTCTAGAAAACTATTACACTTGCGAAATAAGGATCTTGTTTCCGTAATTATTGATTCTATCTGTTATTTTTTATGGTTTACATGATTTCGGGCAATTTATTTTATTTATGACTTTTAAAAATCATAATCCAAAAACGAAAAAGAACACATCTATGGTTTTTTTGGAAATGTTATGTCAAAATCCTCAGGTTCCAAGAAAAAATATAAAAAAATATGGCGCCCTGAGTCCCAAAACCATGAAAACTATAAAAAAAAACAAATACACTCGACAAAAAAATTAGAGGAAAACAGAGTGCGAAGTCGGAAATTTGAAGTGATTTTTGACATACTGTATCTTCGTGAAAAATCAACGCATATCGATGGAAGGGGCATCATTTTGAAGCTACAACTGATACGTTCAACCGTTTTTTCTAGCCGATTTTTCTAAGTTTGGAGTAAATTGGAAGAGCATTCAATCGCAAATCGTACCAAAAGTACAAAATCCTACGCGACTCTCAGAACGAACGATTCGAAACTTTCGTTTTCATGCATTTGCAGGTATTGTAAGGAGTGATGATACTCACACATATTCATACGCATTTCCACACATACACGCACTCTTCACCTACAAACCCATAAAGACGAAAGTTACGAATCGTTCGTTCTGAGAGTCGCATAGGATTTTGTACTTCTGGTACGATTTGCGATTGAATGCTCCTCCAATTTACTCCAAACTTTGAAAAATCGGCTAAAAAAAAACGGTTGAACGTATCAATATGAAACGTTCACGGATGTTTAGGGAATACACTAGGCAAAAAAATTTCCTGCAAACATTAGAACTTACTGTGATATTTGCACAACTACAGTGAATTTTGTAAAACACTATAAAAATCCTGTTTTTGGCATTTTTTTTAAATCGATGTAAAAAATTTAAATATTTTTTTTTTCGTCAAAGTTATAAATTATCCTTGTGCAGAATTTGCGGTTCGATGGTTGCTTATTGAATTATTCATCATTAAAGACGAAGGGGTGATTTTTCATTCAAACTGAAATATCTCTGTGTGGGAAGGTCCTACAGGAACGTTGTTGGAACCAAAAAAAAAACTGATTGATGAGTTTAATTGGATTTGCTGTTGAGTTGGTTGGCAAAAAAATTAGTTAGTCCAGAATATTCTTGAAGAAATAAAGAAAAATCGATTTTTCATTTCTTCCCGATATTGTTGCCCACTACACCTACACACACCGAGTTAAAAATATAAACGAAAAATATTATAATACCTGAAAATTGTAGCTTCAAAATGATGCGCCTTCCATCGATATGCGTTGATTTTTCACGAAGGTACAGTATGTCAAAAATCACTTAAAATTTCCGACTTCGCACTCTGTTCCTCTAATTTTTTTGTCGAGTGTACAATCAATGATTACGAAAACAAAATTTAATTTTTATACAAGTGTAGTATTTAATTTGACTTTAATTTGATATGTCGATCATCTGAATCAGTCTAACAGTTCAAATGTTATGTTTTTTCGAAAAAAGTCAGCTTTGGAAAAATGAGAAAAAAAATGAATTTGCGAACCACCTCAAAATAGAATCTTCGAGTATCATCATAACAAATGCAATGGGGCCGCCACACATTGTAGAAAGAAAAAAAAACCAACATGTTCTAATAACAAGGAATCAGACTCGAGCTGCTAGCTAGCCGAGGTTGCTAGCTAGTGAGTAATCGTTTGAACGCCGGTAGCTCCGTGCGTGCTCTGCTCTATATGGGAGTGTCCTAGGCCCAGTTTAGCGCCTGCCTCCAGCCGATTTGCGGCCCAACGGCGTCAACAAATGGTACGTGAGTCCAGCCGAGAGTCGTGACATGCAGAGACCATAAATTGTGACCAATGAAAAGCGGACCTTTGGACGGTCGGTCGGTTCGCTGAAAAGACGTCATGCAATGGCAGTGGATGCATCACTCGCCACGCGGTAAGGCTTGTTTTGCTGGATATGGCAAAATTTTCCTAAACACAGTAGCAGCAGCAGCAGTTGATGGATCAGCTTTACTACCCCGTCTCATTATGCCGAGAAGCATACCGAACGTGCTTTACAACTTTCCACTGCAACACACAACTCCGAAGAAGTTGTTCTGAGAAGCTGTTTGGCTACCCAAAACGAGTGGCTCCATTGTCCTTGACACAAATAGTAGACTCGTGTGCCTGTGTGTGAATGCACAAGTTGGAGTTTCAACCCCTCCAACCGTTGCATCTCCCACGAAAACCGCTTATTTTCGTTTGAGACAACAACGCATTTTTTTCTCTTTTATTTTGGGGCTTTCGGTGCAACTGTTTCGAAATTCAGTTAGTTTGGCTGTCAGTCGATGTAGAAACCCCCCACTTGGAGATCGCTAACTGTTTCAGTCCACTTGGAACGTAGAGATTTGAGATATTCAGTCATAACTCCAACATTGGTGGAACAAAAGTCTCTTGAAAGTTGGAACATAATCCCAACATCACAACACAAATAACCCTTTACAAAGTACGTTGTATTCACGCTATTGAAATCCCCACTGCTGTCCTGCGACGATTTTCGCATGCATCACTTTAATTTACCTCTTCTCAGTCGAATAAAAAAACCCGCTCATGCTCGTACAACCGCGAAGGCCTACGCAGCGCAAATGCACACAAAATACAAAAACACAACCTAAAATCAAAAGAGATACTTCGTCACGAGAATAATGAGGTGAATTTCGGTTTCGAATATCAATGCAATTTTTGCTCCACCGCATGGTATGGTACCCCTCAGCATGGACGCAGGGCGCGTTTTTCGGCGGTTGCACTCAGTGTTGCGTCGTGTTTTTTCTGTGCTTTTTTTTGCTCTGATGCTGATTGTTGAAGGTGGAAAAATTACGATCCCATATAGTTTGGTGGTTGGTAGACTCGAAAAAAAAAACTGGGTCAGAGGTATAAATTTTATAGCCGCTGCTGCTGGCCTTTTTGCTATGGTTCTCGTGGCGTACGTGTGCTCCAGCGAGGACTCGGAGCCGGAGCGTGTGACAAAGCGGCGTTCGGAACGTTGGAGCTGGTCACCTAGAAGTGGGTCGGGAATTTGATAGTTTAGAGAAAATTTTGGGATTCTATTACTCAAAACAGTAAATAGTTGCCCTAATCATACTTTAATAATCCCATAATATTCGTTGGTACTTACGCGTGCTGAAACGAAGATCTGTGTTAAAAAGGATTCTCAATCACAAAATGAGGGTAACGGGAATTCATTGTTCAAAATGACCGATATTTTCATTGCACAACTGTCCTCCGTGCGGACGAGAAATTTGAGGGCGATCTGTAAATTAGTTTGCTTTTAGTGCTCAATTTTTTCAGTTTATATCAGATGGTTTCATAAACAGATTAGTGCTTTCAAAAACGGTCGAGATTAATTGATGAACATTCTGTGTTTCAAAAATCAACATTCAACAGAATTCACGTAACAATCTATGAATGTATGCTAGAGCGCATCAATTCCGACCCCACTTCCCTAAAACGACGTGACGTGATGAGACGTGGGTTTATGAGTGTGACATGCAATCCAAGCATCGAAATGGCACATGAGCAGAAACCGAAAAAATCTCGCCTGTGACTGTTACCTAGGCGCTATGTGACGTTCGAGAAAGTAAATTCATCATTCCATACAAAACCATACATGCTCCCATACAAATAAAAAACAAATTTCTGCATAACTCGAAAACTAATGAAGCAAATAGAGCCAAATTTGGGATATGAGGGTTTTTCGGTACGAGAAATGTTATATATAAAAAAAAGACAGACAGAAATCCATTCTTATATATATAGATGACACCCCTCCCTCCTCTGGAATGGAGAGGGGGTCCCATAAAAATAATGCACATATTTCAACCAAATATGACAACTGAAAATGGGAAAATTCGAAAATTTCAATTCGCATGTATTCTACAATTACATATTGACAAGCGTTGTTAGTCCATTTGATGTTTACGGTAACGAAATTGATTTTCTTTCGAAAGTGGGAATGGATTTAATGTGATAAAACGTCTTATATCTATATAAATAGAAATGGATCGCCGAATGTGTTGATAAGAGCAAAACTCGAGAAAGGAATTGTCCGATTTAGGGCTGTCTTCATTCTATCATATTTTCTGTATCAAACATTTATTCCATGTAACGGAGAAAAATGTTATTCGCAAGGGAATGAAATATTTTGCACGAGAATTGTGTCTGAATATAATCTGATATTATAATGTCGAGTTTTGGTAGAAGTACTGAAATTTTATAGCGAAAAATAACTTTAACGGGTGAGCAATTCCAAATGAAATAGACGAATGACAAAACATGAGTATTTTTGATTCTAATGAAAGTTTGCATTCCCTTTAGGTTCAAGGAAATATGAGTTTTCCACGGAAATTGGGATTTTTTTTTGACTCAAGCGTAACTTTTGAAAAGGGCGTACCGATTTTAGTAGGAGAAATCTTTGATAATTTATATCTCAAAAACTATGAGTCGTACCGAAATAGTGTCTTAGAAAGAGTTATAGAGTATTGATGTCTAAACATGAAAAAATATACACTGAGAAAAAAATTAGTACTCTTTTTTTTTATTTACAAAAAAAAATTTAATTTGCAATATCCAAAATCCATATTTTTGATTTTTTTTTTATTTTTTCATATGAAATAGAAGTCATGTAGAAAATTTTGAAAATGTGTCCAAGATGGTAAAACTATTTTTGACGAACTTCGTGGAACATCGAATTTTTTATGAATTTTCGAAACTTCGAATTTTTGTATGTTAACAATCATTTTTAGCCACAAATTATAATTCCTGATGTGATTTAAAACAAAAAAGCTCATTATAAATCTTTCTAAATGTAGCCATTCTCCAGATATTTTGAAACATATTTCTAATTTATTGTCTTTTTTATAGTAAATATTCCCTTTTAATATGTTTGTCGTGTTATACCGTCATGTTCATGAAATTTTATGAATTTGCTTATAGTTTCCAACAACTTTTCCAAATACATCATCATGGTAAAAATATATGTTTAGGAGTTACGTTGAAAATCATTTGAACACATGTGGGTTAATATAAAATGTAGCAATATTAAAAAATGTTTTTTTTATCTCAATACAAACTTTTAACATGTTATACATGTTGCGCCAACAGAACATTACATTTATAAAAGGAAAAAATATAATTCTCTACAATTTGGTCAAATAATTCCTACATTTATCGGAGTTTAAGAGATACTAATAATAATACTAGAATTTTTAGCACTTATTTTTTATCAACATTCATTTTTATGAACTAACAATTTTGTTGTATATAATTTAATTTTTTCATTATTTTCTTATATTTCTATAAACTTTATGATAACTTGCTGCATTGTCCTTAGAGTACAACTTTGCTACTACTTCATTCTCGGATACAGATACAAAAGAATTATACTTTTGGGTACCTGGGATTTGTTTGGTGTTATCATACATGCTACTCAACTCTTCCACACTCTGATCATATTCTTCTTGTGACCTATATGAAAATGAAAATTTTGTAAGATAGTCTTCTTTTCGCTTGCTAGCCCAGTCAAATAACCATCCGACATGAATTTTATTCTTTTTACCTGCATTTGTTATTTCAAAATGTTATTAATTTAGAAATAAATACTTGCACAGCTATTGTGTCATGACTTAATACTTCAGATATAATTACAAAGCTTAAATTTGCCAGAGAATCTTTTTCATATCTTCTATCTTCTATCTATCTTCTATATATATAAAAATGGAGTGATGTCTGTCTGTCTGTCTGATTCTTATAGACTCGGAAACTACTGAACCGATCGACATGAAAATTGGTATGTAGGGGTTTTTGGGGCCGGGGAAGGTTTTCGTGATATTTTGAGACCCCTCCCCCCTCTCTAAGGGGGGGCTGCCATACAAATGAAACACAAATTTCTGCATTACTCGGAAATTAACCAAGCAAACGAAACCAAAGTTGGCATGTGAAAGTTTTAGGGTGCAATAAATGTTTCTATGATGGTTAGACAGTCCTTCCCCCACTAAAAGGGGGGGCTGCCATACAAATGAAACATAAATTTCTGCATTACTCGAGAATTAATCAAGCAAATGAAACCAAATTTGGCATGTGGAGGTTTTAGGATGCAATAAATGTTTCTATGGTGATAAGATACTCCTTCCCTCTCTCTTAGAGGGGGCTGCCATACAAATGAAACACAATTTTTTGCATTACCCGAGAATTAATCAAGCAAATTAAACCAAATTAGGCATATGGAAACTTTAGGGTGCAATGAATGTTTCTATGGTGGTTAGATACCCCTCCCCCCTCTCTTAGGGGTGGCTGCCATACAAATAAAACACAAATTTCTGCATTACTCGAGAATTAATCAAGTAAATGGGCGGGACGAAGTTTGCCGGGTTAGCTAGTCTATAATAAACAACGAATGGATGGATTGTTGCTTGATCATTGTTCCAGTGATGACTTTGAACTTCATCTTGAAGCACAAATGAAAAATTTTCGGAAAAATCGCAAATCACAACATCACCATTTTCTTGCAAATTAGCTTTTACATTGTTAAGGAATGTGGACTGTTGTGTTTTACTGTAATCATGAGTAAGTAATTTTACTATTTTTTTCGCAAAAATACGATACAAATTCTTCCACCGGTTTTACAAGAATTTCTATGTCGCATCGATCAGTAGAAATCCTTTGTGCATAAGTGATTTCAATTAAATTGCGTTCCTGAAGCTCATCTAGGAACCAGTTTCCAAACCATTGTTGGGCATTTTTTACATTCACGAAGGTAACAGTAGTTTGATCTATTTGATATGTTACATAGTATTTTCATAGTATTATCATATATTCTTTGCATTCAATGTTAAAGGAATATTTTTTGAGACTATGAAGCATAAGATTTGCATTTTCATGGAATGTACAAACACAAACGTTATGATTTCCTGAACTACTCAGCAATTTGCAATGCTTCGGACGCATTGATGCAAAAGAGCTAAATCCAATTTTGCAATTTGGATTAAGTTCCTTAAATCTGTTGAAAGTTTCCCGTAATGATGTTATTAATAACCTTTTTTGGATGTGTTGGCGCTTCCCATCTTTGGCTACAGAAACACTCTTTCTCCAGGTAATGATCGACTGGTATCGTCGTCATTATAAAATTCCGAAACATCTTCACTTAAACTTGGTCCATATTTGCTATGTGGTGTCGACAATACACCTTTTTCATTTGCCAGTTTTTTTTTTTGGCTTGAATTGCCATATATTTATTAACGCCAAATTCTTCTTCCATTTTTTGCACGGACCAAGACTTAGGCAAAACTGTTAAAATTCTAACTTTTTCTGATCTTGTTGTCTCTGTGTGGTCAAATTTCTCTTTGAGCTGTTTGGTAATCTCATCAAACTCTTTTGCCTTTTGTTTAAAGTTCGACTCTTCGTCTTCTTCATGTGAAAAGGAAAATAGATTTCTTTTAATACCTTTAGAAATTTCTTTGAATTTTTGTTCGGGGTAACTATCCTGTCCAAGTCTGTTCATCATTATTGGTGAAACGTCAACACCGGCGATTCCCTTGTTGAATAGCTCAATGTTTACGCTCAGGAATGCTCTGGTATATTCGTGTTTTGGGAATCTTGCGAAGATGCTGAAACGACTGAAACTATTCTTCTAAAGTATTTCCTACTGCTGTACTGATCTGCTCCTCAGTATTACACTGCTTTGGTTTGGAAGAGTATACAGATAAACGGCATGATCCGCAGATTTTCAAAGATGTATCTAAAAGGATATTGCATCCCATTGACTTGAGTTTCTCAATCATTGACACGGTTAAGAAACGTTCTTCAGATGAACAATTCTTACCGTTTTTCGGAAACGGTCTACAACACGAAAAAAATATTTTGTAGTCCATTGTGGTATACTGTTATTCACTCTATAAGGAAGATTGTTCGACTGATGAACGATGTTTGAAGATGAGTAACTTTATATATATTATAGAGGTACCTTAAAGGTACCTGACTTTATATACCTGTACAGAGGTAGCTTAAAGATACCTGACTATATATATCATACAGAGGTAAAGGGTGTGTCACATCAAATTGCATCACGGAAAAAACGCTGTAGAAATTCGCCCAGTAGACCGATCCTTTTGAAAATTTTAGACAGTAAAATAAAAACTATTAAACAACTTTTGGCATTTTCTTTTTATTTATACTTCGAGCCCAAGCCCGTATGCTCGCACCTTCCTCTTCACCCCGTCCATAAGGTTCTGTACAACGTCAGGTTGTAGTTTTTTTTAACAGAAATCCATTTTCTCTTGAAGTCCGTCTCCGATTTGACAACTTTTGGGTTCTTCCGGAGGGCCTGCTTCATAATCGCCCAATATTTCTCTATTGGGCGAAGCTCCGGCGCGTTGGGCGGGTTCATTTCCTTTGGCTCGAAGGTGACCCCGTTGGCTTCGTACCACTCCAACACGTCCTTTGAATAGTGGCACGAAGCGAGATCCGGCCAGAAGATGGTCGGGCCCTCGTGCTGCTTCAATAGTGGTAGTAAGCGCTTCTGTAGGCACTCCTTAAGGTAAACCTGCCCGTTTACCGTGCCGGTCATCACGAAGGGGGCGCTCCGCTTTCCGCAAGAGCAGATCGCTTGCCACACCATGTACTTTTTGGCAAACTTGGATAGTTTCTGCTTGCGAATCTCCTCCGGAACGCTGAATTTGTCCTCTGCGGAGAAGAACAACAGGCCCGGCAACTGACGAAAGTCCGCTTTGACGTAGGTTTCGTCGTCCATTACCAGGCAATGCGGCTTCGTCAGCATTTCGGTGTACAGCTTCCGGACTCGCGTCTTCCCCACCATGTTTTGCCTTTCGTTGCGGTTAGGAGCCTTCTGAACCTTGTATGTACGCAGGCCCTCCCGCTGCTTGGTCCGCTGGACGAATGAACTTGACAAATTCAGCTTATTGGCGACATCCCGGACCGAACTTCTCGGATCACGTCTAAACTGCTTAACTACGCGCTTGTGATCTTTTTCACTGACGGAGCATCCATTTTTGCCGTTCTTCACCTTCCGGTCGATGGTTAGGTTCTCGAAGTATCGTTTTAGTACTCTGCTGACCGTGGATTAGACGATTCCCAGCATCTTACCGATGTCCCGATGTGACAACTCCGGATTCTCGAAATGAGTGCACAGGATTAATTCACGACACTCTTTTTCGTTCGACCACATTTTTCCAAATTTACGAAAAATTGACAGTGAAGCATGGCCAACGTGATCTATACACTCTTATCTGATTATAAGCGAGAGCTGAAGATATAATTCCTAAAAATTAAATTTCTACAGCGTTTTTTCCGTGATGCAATTTGATGTGACACACCCTTTATACAGAGGTAGCTTAGAGATACCTGACTTCAGGTATAATCTAGGCATAAAGTAAACAAGTTAATTATATTTGTACCCATAACGTCTGGTTGAATCAACAAGGTGTATTTGTTGTTGGGATTTCAATTCTACTGTTCGTGTTTTGATTGTGTAACACGAATAATATGTTAAAAGTTTGTATTAAGATAAAAAAAAGAAGTTTTTTAATATCGCTACGTTTTGTTTCTTCAAATGTTTTTCAACGTAACTCCTAAACATATATTTTTACCATAATGATGTATTTGAAAAAGTTGTTGGGAATTATAAGCAAATTCATAAAATTTCATGAACATGGCGGTATAACACGACAAACATATTAAAAGGGAATATTTACTATAAAAGAGACAATAAATTAATTTTTTTTATATATCTCGAGAATGGCTACATTTAGAAGGAGATTTTTTATGAGATTTTTTGTTTTAAATCACATCAGAAATCATAATTTGTGGCTGAAAATGATTGTTAACATACAAAAATTCGAAGTTTCGGGAATTCATAAAAATTCGATGTTCCACAAAGTTCGTCAAAAATAGTTTTACCATCTTGGACCTATTTTTTAAATTTTCTACATGACTTCTATTTTATATGAAAAAAATTTAAAAAAAATTAAAAATGTGTATTTTGGATACTGCAAATTAAAGTTTTTTTTTGTAAATAAAAAAAGAGTACTAATTTTTTTTCTCAGTGTATATTTTTTCATGTTTAGAAATCAATACGCTATAACTCTTTCTAAGACACTATTTCGGTACGACTCATAGTTTTTGAGATATAAATTATCAAAGATTTCTCCTACTAAAATCGATACGCCCTTTTCAAAAGTCAAAAAATTCCCAATTGCTGTGGATTTCATTTGGAATTGCACGGGTAGATTAATCAATGAACAGTTCTGCGATTGGACCCACGAACGCGCTTAGTGAGAAAACGTCGATGTGATTGTAAATTTTGGGCGGGACGAAGTTTGCCGGGTCAGCTAGTATAAACATAAATAAAAACATTTATATACTTTGGTACAACCCTCTTTTGATATTGTTTTATATATTTTTATTAGATTTTTCTGTCTTTTTCGACTAAGTTTTACGTGTATTGATGCCGTGTCGCACTTACCAAGATGCTTTTGCTGAAATTATTACATTGCTTTGTATTAGAAAAACATTTATTAGCTGCAGAAACAAACTGTCAGAGTAACGCTCCAAAAAAAATCGTAAGAATGCAAAGATTTCCATACTCGATAGACTGTTTATGTATCTGCAACGAAATTTGTCCGTTTTCCGTGTTTTATAAAACGCATTGGTTTTGTATATTCTGAAATAACTAATTACCCACCAGATAAATCGACCTGTTCAAGCCGTTGTAAGGGTATGAGGCGGACGGTTGAAATAGAGCGCATCGCAAACACCTGTCTCAATGACAAAATTGCATTTTCAGCCCGGAGGAGTAGCAACAACAAAAAATGCAATTGAAAACAAAAACAAACCTCTATCAGGGGAGGGAAAATAAGCGAGCGAGCGATCGCGCTCGATAGGCCTAACCTCGGCTCGAATTCTAAGTGGGTCTAGTGTACGAGGGCAACCGCCTAAGAAGCATACTTGCACTCGATTGCAAATATAGTAGGTATTCCGTACGTGTCCATTTAGACAGCGGCACAGAGCGAATGCTGCTGCACTCGAGAACTCACATATGTGTTGTGCAGCATGCACTGTTTTGCCGATCCTAGGTCCGCACGCGCATCACCAAGTGTTGTGGTGGCGCTGTAACCCGCTCCGATGCATCCGCACCTAGATAGGGCTATTACGCACTTGCCGCAAACACAGCCGGGCTCCACCTCCTCCTTCCAAGTACGCGCGCGGTCAGTTCCCACACGCGAGCGCTTGAGCCTCTGATCGTGCAGTTGAGCGAATCGCTCGGACAGCAGCGCTTTAGATTAATTTAATATAATAAATCTTACACTATTTGAAGATACTTGACCTAAATACTGCCGCTCGCATGCCGTCTCCTTCCCGTAGGGAGGATGGAGGGGGAGGGTGAGCGCATATGAACATGTATATGCGGCGATGCAATCTATTCAACACGGCCACGCTGCCGCTGACATATGCACGGAGGGCTGCTGGTTGGCTGGCTGGCGTATTTACTCGTACTCAGCACTCCGGTTGCACAATATCGTGTGTGGGTACAAGTGCAGCCCTCTATACCGCCCGACACACAACCACCCCCACCGCCCTGTCCCGTTGCACCACGTTGCATCGGTTGGTGTATACCGAACCTAAGCCACCGCTGACATTGACCGGTTTTCCGAACTGACTTTGAGCTACAAACTATTTTGCTGCAGTTTGCTGGTTAGACTTGGTTTTGGTTGGGCCGGGTTGGAAGAGGCTGTGGCCGCGGCGATGGATGGATGTGACCGCCAAACATCGTGTGCGAACGGGCAGAACGCGGAGAAAGAGTTATGTCAGAGGAAATGGGGTGGAAATTGCCTATTTATTGCACGATGAAGTAATGGCGCTACGGAGAGTATAGGCAAATACCGTCGAGAGTTTTCACGGTCGCTGGGTACGCAAAGAGCTAGAGACTGCATATGATTGGGTTGTTTCGATTGTTATCCAACCGATTATAATTCGATCGATTGCATTGAGCGGAACAAATTATATGCTGATGTCGATCACGATGTTATGAATATAAATTAAGTTATAAATTCTAATTCTCAAGGGTGTGAAACCATTCTTCATATTAGTAATGCTGGCATAGAGCCTGGTTCTGTGCGAGAATCCGCAGACATTTATTCTTATTAACGCCCCTGTTTGTCGATTTTATAATATTTTGACAACAATAAATGAAAGAAAACAATTCTGAAAATCTGAAAAGCCCTCGCGAAAACGCTGGTTCCCCACATTAAAACAGAAAGTTCAGTTCAATCGGACCTTATTTACTAGTGTCGCAAAGACGTGAAAGTTCGGGTTTTTAAAAAACCCTCTCTGGGTTGTATCCCAGCTACGACCGCTTAGGACATAGGACTAGGCATTTTTTTTTTGGGATTTGTTGGTTTATCATTTCGGATATTATTTGCGAATACGTCGAAATTTCATAAATAACTCTTTAGTAAAAAGTCCCTGGAAAGGTTTAATGGCTTGCGTGGTTTTGTAGAATCATTTCGAGAAGCAACGATTCTTTCTTGCCATTGCGAGAACAATACACTAATCGATCATATGTCGCAAATTGTTTCTCTATATCAATGCACGCAATGCACTGAGTATTTAACGAGAGGCATCTTCCGTGCATCATTAGAGGCGAATGAACTGCAAAGTTTAATGCCTCTCAAAAACAATGAATCGAATCGAATCGTGCATCGCCATTCAACAAGCATCAAACATGCGTCTAACAGATGCACACAGTTGCAGCGATAAATTTGAAACATCGCGAGAATGACTCAATCCAATTTTTCTGGTCTGGAATCTGGCCAAGACAACTGGTATCGATCCCAGAACACTGTTACTGATTGTAACATTATGCCAAAATAGTTTACATAAACATAAGTATGTTTTTTTTCGATGAAACACACATTGTACACATTGTAATGTATAACATATAAAACCAATGTAAGAAGATTTCCGATTCGATTGGTATGCAAATCGTTAAAATCTGTTCGCAGCAAAAATAGTTATTAAAGTTAACTTTATTTCATAAAAACGTGACCTGTTTTCTGATTTGGCACCTTTAATGTAAGACGTAATCCTACGTCAAAATCGAAAAATCACTGTTCTAGAAACATATTAATAACATCACTTGTTTATAAAGCAATTCCACCGAAAAAAGTTATAGAATCTCTCAGAATACCTCAATATTTGGTACGATTGTTCCAAAATAATCGAAAATGTTTTGTTTCGTCAGTAGACTGGATCGTTCCAGGTTCAAAAAATCTGTGATTTTACGAAACTATGATTTTTCGAAAATTCATATCTTTTCAACCGCTGGATTGCATTCATCCCCAAAATCGCATTCATCCCCAAAATCAGAGGTGTTTTTATTTAGTTTTAGAGAAAAATAAATCCGTGAAATGTTTCGATAAACGAAAATTCAAAATTCAAGCATTCCCATTTTCCCTCACGTTTGTTCTGTACATATCCGTGCTTACCTATCCGTGCTGTCAATAGCAAGCAACTAATGTAGCGTGGCTCAATTTTTATATAACTTTTTTTTTGTTTTTCGAAAAATCAGAACCGCTGGACTTATCTCTGTCATTCATCCCGAAAATTAGTGGTCTTTCGATTTAGTTTTTGAGAAAAATAAAAATAACCTTTTTAAGTACTTCTTTTTGCATGAAAAAAAATATGCGTAAAAAAGTTTTTCTTAGTTTTTAGTGCAATGGCTTGTTACGACTACTTGTTTTCATATTTTCAAAAAGAGATAATTTGGTTTGATAGAACGTATATAAAAATACGATGTACTTGAGGCCGTTCTGAATTGTTTTTATTGAACTACGTCTTTCAGGAAGGGTGCCATCAGAAAACAGGTAACGTTTTAATGAAATGAAGTTAACGTTAATAACTATTTTCACTGTGAACGAATTCTCATAATTTGCATACCAATCGAATCGAAAATTCTTTAAGATTTGTTTGATATGCTATACATTACAATTCGCTAATCTCTAAACGGTTTAAATTCAGAATTTCCTTTTTTCCCATACATTTGTACTGCCGATTTGTGTGCTTGCTCTACCCGTATTTCGAATGCTTGTAACTCGAACATTTCTTAACAGATCGGAAAGATGTTTGCATCAATTGATAGGCAATATTTCTACGCGTCTATCACGCGTTTGTCAAAACATGCAAGTCGGGGGTGTTTTTTTCACCACTAAGCTGTGTTTCTTTAACACGGACTTCATAATTAAAGTGCCTGGGGGAATCCGCTTACTACTAGAGGTGAATGAACTTTCGCGGTTCGAGAACTACCTAAACATGAGATGTGCACTAATTCCAAAAAAAAAATACAATGATCGTTTGACAATTCTTCAGTTCACATATTTTGGTAGTCCTAGACATTATCACATTATCAAACGATATTATCAAACGTAAAAGGACGTTCATCAAATTTATTTGTAACGAAGAACATAATCTATTACAAAAATTTCGATGCATTCTAAAATAATAATCGAAGTGGTAAACAAATGGATTGCATAATGTAATTGCGTAGTTCTACGTCGAAAATATGCGGTCGTGTCCTAGATACAACCCCTTACAATTTTTTTCTCAAAAACTGAATCAAAGTATCTTTAATTTTTAGGGTTAAATGTCAGATGTAAAATAGGGTCAGCAGTTGTTTTCTTTTTTTTTTTTTTTTTTTTGAGAAATCTGAGTTTTGAAAAATGACGATTTTTTAACCTGCAATCCTGCCAAATATAACGAAATTCTGATAAATCGCATACCGTTTTTCTGTGAAATTGCTGAAATTCAAATTGCATATTTCTGTAGTTTAGGCAATCAAGAATATACCCTAGAAAGGACTTATCAAAAATCCTATTATTTACTGAGTTAGAGCTTGAGCTTGAGCTTGGGTAGACTGTACAATTCGTAGTTGCTCTCCGTGATTGACCTGAACCAACCAAATTGCACAAAGAACACACAGAATGACGCTTGAGACTAGCAAATCATTCTCGTTGTGCAATTTTCGGTGATCCGAGCTTTAAATGGTCAATAACGACACCGGCCACGTCCTTACAGTCACCAGGGGAAGGGAAGGAATATTAGTATGATATTCGCCGCCCGAAGGCCAGAAAGGTCGCCTCTATAGGGTGGTTCCCTAGCGTTTATCATGGAAGGGATAGTTGTTAGTGGGAATGGTTAAGAAAAATCAGGATTCACTGCGGTAAGTGATGTGATTATGTAAATGTGAGCTATTGTCTACTCGATGAAACAAAAACCCTAAAATCTCGTGTGTTACAACACGGGACAGAGATTATCTTTAGATATCCTGAGAAGGAAAACCTCTAAAATTGATACATTTTATGTAAGGTATTATATTAACCCTTTTCGGTCGGAGTATGATCCCTTGCTATGGTTGTTGAAACACACGGAATTTCCACGGGAGATTATGGGGAATCTCAGGAGCAAATACGTTTTTAATGTGTGTAGCTTCAAGCTGTAAATTTTTAATTCATTCAATTTTAATTTGTTTATAATTCAATGTAGTTTTAATTTATGACTCACATATCTGTCCCTTAACTTTTAATTTGTGTAATTCGTGTGTTCAATAGTGTGTTTTATAAATTTCACTTTCCAATGTAATTGTTCACGTCTGCCTATTGTGTGTTCTTTAGCTTGTGTTTTGTATGTCTGATTGTTTGTCTATTTTAATTCGGTTCGCACTGTCAGTTATGTCACTGTCACCAAGGTTCGACATTTCGCCTGCCTCATCAACCCAACGGGGTTCACTCGCAACAATGGTGGCTGAGAACAGACAAACGACAAAGGGTTGATATATTCTAGTATTTATCGTATGTAGATCCTATTATTTACTCAGTTAGAGCCATTTTAGTGATGCGGTATTTAACCTGGTACGGCCATAACAATGAACTGCAAACGCGTTTTTCTCGAAACTAGTTTTTTAACATAGGACTATGTGTTTGATTTCTATATAGGGGGTCACTCTACGAAAAATGTAACGATTTATTAAGAGTTTTCAAACGCATATTACTCAAAATGGTTATTGCGACATATGTTGTGTTATATACCATTAGACAGGAAATCTATTCAGAATTTGTTTTGCTTGAAACATGAACAGTGAACATAGTAAAAAAGTTAACAATTTGACGATTTAATGGGGTATGTTTTCTTTCGATTGCACTATCCACTCGCTTCCTCCCCGACGCAGCGAGCAATCTTTTTGCCTAAATTCGGGCGTAAGCTCATAATGTGAGTTGATGCGTAAAATGAATTATTCTCCATTTACCGATAATAGGCACTAATTTTATATTATATTGCATGTTGTTCAATCAATTTGTGCTCAATTCATGTTTTTATCCGGTGGGTTTCACTACTAACAATTTGTGTAATTGTGGTCCAGGATGTTATAATATCGAGTATGTTGTTTGGTTATGTGAAAATGAAATAAATGAATTAAATTCATTTAGCTGATTTAGGCTGCTGATTTAGAAGATCGAATATAAATCAGATTATGATAGCTTGAGTAGTCGCGATCTGACAAGGCTATAAAGTTATTACAAACAATGTTCCGGACAACGTAGTAACGAAGGAGATAATGCTATTTTTATCTATAATATATTTTTGTAGTCGTATATTGATTTGACTCAGGTTTATATTTATGTAGGTCTTAACTATTTAGACTTGTGTTTAAAAATGATGCATGATGACTCTTTGTCTTCTTCTGCATGATTGAATAAACAGAAGAAATGGATGGTAATGGCTTAAATTTAATTTGTGTACATTTTTGAACAGAATGCGGTACCGAATTCTACCACGTTATGTCATCTAACCCGTTTAAAGTATATAAGTACAGACAGGAAACGGTTTTTCCAGGGCATCCATCTGATGTATCAAAAGAGAAAAAATACAGATTCAGAGACAATGAAAAACTCAATTCAAAAGCAATTACTACACACAATCACAGTTCTATGTCAAGATCCCGTCCGTGCCCCTAGGCTCAGACCCATCAACTTTTTTCAAACTGGCGTACAGGATATCTCAAGTTCTACTGAGCCGATTCATGTCGAATTCATATGGATACAATCCGCAGGCATCTTTCTATCGCATGAATCTCTAAAAAAATGGTATTTTGAAAATTTTACTATTTTTAAAAAATCGGGGAACGTCAGAAAAAACATTTTAAACCGCATTTTGTTTTTCATATGGCCGCCATTTTGTCAAAAAAAATGTTTTTGACTTGCGCGTGGTTCTACTGTGCGAAGTATGAATGTGAGAATGTTTTGAAAGCACCCATCGTTAAAATTCAAAACCGAGAAAACATGTACAATAAAATTGATACTTTTAGTACTAAAATTTAGTGCGAAATGTGATCCCATTCCAGTCAGGCTCACTAGCACACCCACCGCCGTACCCTGAAGCTCGCCAATTACGGGGCAATGAGTCTATGTGTATCGCCAGCGCCAACGATTCTTGTCACGAGTGGAATCACGTTTATCACCTCACCTCTCGCACCGCCAACGAATCCACCCCTTGGGAGGTGGGCGGCAGGGAAAAGTGAAAAGTGCACCACGCGACGAAGTGCATTCGCTATCCGGCAAAGGGAACGGCAAAATAGGGGACAACGGATAGAAACTAACTCAAGTGCATTGTGTTTTCAGGTCAATGCCAGCGGCTTCGTTTGTTTTTCTATTAATATACTATCGTGCATCGCGCGCGCACTGAAGCAAGTGGCGTTTGATGCTGAGTAGATTCTAGCTGGAAAAATGGTTGCATTTTTTTCATGTGACCTAATCAAAATCTTCTGAATCATCTGATGGAAGCCTTAATCCAATCCTGGCAGAATGGCAGCTTACACAGCGCCAGACAAAGTGAAAGTGAAGTTGCACGTTTGCTCAGAAACCGTAAATCATTGAGCCTCAGCGGTGTTTTGCCGAAATAAAACAAAAACAGTGTTTTTTTTTTGTTTTTCCCCCATCTCACTCCAGCACAAGAAAACCTTGAAGCCAGCGAAGCATTTCCAAATAACACCAGCAGAAAAGGTGAATTGATTTCAACAGAAAAAGAAGTAAAACTTCTGCCGCAACTATCCGCGTATGGACCCCCCAAAAAAACAGCGCCCGGGTGGGACGAAGAGAGTTGGAGAGGCTTGATTCGAAAAAAAAAACTGAACAAAACCGGCCGAGATTGCAAAACGGTGTCGGACCGGGTCCCCAAAAATTGGTGCTTGCTTGTCTCGTGAACCAATGAGGTAGGGTGGTTCCTCCAGATGTGTTTGCCGTCTATCATAGGTTATTGTGTGGTTAATTTTGGTATTAGTTTTGATAGCACTTTTTGAATGAATGAAAAAATTATATTGTCATTGTTCAAACTGACCCCTCCGAGCTAGCCACACTGGCCAACTTCCAAACTTGGTGGTTTCACAAACCTTGAATGGTGATTCGGCAGAAAATGGTATCCAAATGTACCGTAGACGATTGCTTCTCGGTTATTTTCTGCAGCAACCAGCACTTTTGAGAGAATCGTTGCAACATGTTTTAATGCGTTGCGCCAACCGGCGGCGGATGGCCTTCTCGGGTTGTTTTGTTTAGAAATGGGCACAATCGCTCAATCCAATGGCCACATTCTGTTGTTCCCACAAACACTAAAGCGGGGATTGACAATTAGAACTCGCGCGAATGTCGAACGAAGTTCTTTATTGGTATTTCACCTGTAGTGTGTGCATTATGAAACTAAAATGTACGGAATATGTACAAATTTAAAATGACACCACTGGAGAATTTAGTGGGGACGTCAATAATAGATACAAAAACATAACAAACAATATAAAACAGACCTCTGAACGGAAAACTAAAAAGAGCAAAATGATAATTTGAAACAAAACATGCATCTAAAGCGGCCCATAGACGTTCAAGATGAAGGCGCAATATTTTGGTTTGTGCAATATAATTGTTCGTCTAGTGCAGGGATTCTCCAACTGTTTTGGACAAAAGACCCCTTTTCCATAATGAAGTATACCTCCGACCCCCATAGCCAAGCTTCCTCAATCATACGAAACACTAAACTATTGAAAAACTTTGCTGTTGATTAACCCTTTAGAAGACCGTGGAAACTACACCCAAACTAGCGTTGGCTGAAAACATTTCATCTTTGGCAGAAATGATGCCATTTCGTGTGCTGGAGGGTCAAATGCGCAAATAATGAGCTGTTTTAAAAGCTTAAAAATGGTTTGTTTGTATGCGAGCAGACATCTTTTTTTGTTTTCTTTTCTCATTTCATTTGGGATTGTTCGAAAAAAAAAGTCCATACGACGTCAATGGGGATCAAACCAAGGCCGGCTGGAATGCAAAGCTATTTCTACGAGGATAAAGAAGAACAGAGAATATATATATTTATCTGTCTGGGCCGTGTATTTGCTTTCATATGCTTTCATTTAAATGTGTTTCCTTTTTCGCTCGCTCATATTGCATATATATTATACAAATGATATGTATGTTTTGAGGAGTAGAACATTTTCTGTTATTTTTCAGCTCATTTAATGTAATAAATCGGGATGCCATAACATGTTCTAAAAATTAACTTTGGGTGTAGGCAAGAAATCGACTCAAACTTCGAAGAACATAAACCTTTGATAAAAAAATAAACTATTGCCACAGTCCGTTAACCCCAAAAAACACTATTTGTCTATGCTCATAGCTCACTTTATTGCGCCTTTGGTTATGCAAAATTGAAACAATATTTCTAGTGCATGTTTGGAACACCCTCTCCTTTCCAGATGTGGAAGAAGTTGTATGACATCACAGAAACATTTCTCGTATCAAAAAACCCTCACATCCCGAATTTGGCTCCATTTGCTTGATTAGTTCTCGAGTTATGCAGAAGTTTGTGTTTTATTTGTATGACAGCCCCCATCCTTGAGAGAGGGTAGGTGTGGCGAGCCACCATAGAAATGTTTCGTGCCCCCTAAAACCTTCGCATGCCAAATTCGACTCCATTTGCTTGATTAGCTTTCGAATTATGCAGAAATTTGTCACTCATTTGTATGGTAGCCCCCCTTTAGAGAGGAGAGAGGGGTGTCCAACTACCATAGAAACATTTATTGCACCCTAAAACCTCTATATGCCTAATTTGGTTTCATTTACTCGATTAATTCTTGAGTAATGCAGAAATCTGTGTTTCATCTGTATGGCAGCCCCCTCTTAGAGAGGGAAGAGAGGTCTCGAACTATCATCGGAACTTTCCCCGACCCCAAAAACCCTTCCATACCAATTTCCATGTCGATCGGTTCAGTAGTTTCCGCGTCCATAAGAATCAGATAGACACAAAGACAGAAAGACAGACAGACATCACTCCATTTTCATTTATCACGATTTTCAGAAAAATGTCAATATTTCTGATTTTTTTTTTTGTTTTATTTATACCCAATTATTTTTAAAACCAGTATTGGTGTTAAGCCACAAAACGTAATGAAATGTTTTGGTAAAAAATTAACTTAAACGTTAGTTTGGAAAATTTTTAATAGAAAATTTCAAAACCTAGCTTTGGGCTGGAATTTATCAATCTATTTTTGACGTAGGTCTACGTCTTTCAGGAAGGGTGCCAAATCAGAAAACAGGTCACGTTTCTATAAAATAAAGTTAACGTTAATAACTATTTTCACTGTGAACGAATTCTCATGATTTGCATTGGCCCGATTTACGATTTCCCCAACACAGAATGAATTCATCACAAATAAGCAAGTTTGGCAACATCGTGAAGTTTGACACTCCAAATGGTGGGTTTTGTGCTGTTTTGGGTTCTGGAATTTATGGTCCCGGAACTTGTTCCGGCTAGAACTCCGGAAGCTTTGGACCGATTCCGAAAAAACTTTAAAGGGTTGTTTCAAATGACACTTATCGCGTCCAATTCGATTTCACGTGTTTCCGAGAAAACTGAGTCGCATCAATAGTTGTCTGAGTAAAAAAAAGTAGTCCTCCATGGTGCTTTTTTGTAAAATGTATTTATTCCACTTGTTTTAATAGTAATTGGGACTATCTTATTACTGTCAACTGTTACAACGGTTCTCTTACAACTGGTAGAGAACCATCTGTGGTTTTCATGTGTTGAAAATATGTTTCTTGGCCATGATAAAAATGGAAACGAAACTGCTGTTCAGGAAAACATAAATTTTTATGCAATTTAATGAGCGATTCGTTGGGAACCACTGACGAAAAGTCCCTGCAGATGATTATTGATCGCGTTACATGAAAAAGTTTCCAAACTTCATACCTTCAAAAGTTCCAATTTGTCTGCATTTGTCCCCGGATAACGGTACACCACGATCGTGAGTTCAAAACTCAGGGCCCTCATTGACCATCTTTGTGTTGTTACAGAATAGCTACGTCCACGCAACAATCATCAGCGATGGAGATCGATCCACGGTCGAAATAAGATCGACTCATTCATACAACTGCTCTGCTCTGCAAGACACATCGGGCTGCTGTTCTATAAATAACTCAACAATGATCAATCAACTGTCTCCGCTGTCCGATGGTCCAACTGGATAATGGAAGAACAGAAAGAATACTCTTAAGCCTAAATGGCTACTGTGTGAATGTACCATATGTAATGGTATAGAAGGAATACTGGCGAATAACAACTGTGTAATGTGCTAATTATAGATATGATAACCATGTGACATGTACACGATTAAAATTCGGCTCTGTTACATCTAAAATGCTAATGAGCCTTAAAAAATAAATGGGATAAAAAAACGGTACACCATTTATATAATTGAAAAAACTGCATGAGCTTACAGAACGATTGCAATGAAAAATTGATCAACTTGTTGTCTTGCTGTCGTTGTTGTCTTGCTGTGTTGATTTGCTGTCGGTGCTCTAAAATTTATGTTTTCTACATAAAAATGACTCGCAAATTAATATCGTAAATTTTTAGCAGCCCTAAAAGAAAGAGTATTGCCAGATAGTTTCAGAAGCCTTTGGTTAAACAAAATATTGAAATACAATTCAAAGTGAAAAAATACGTTTTGTAGCAATATAGTTGCCAAGGCCTTATAAAGGGTTAAGTGACTTGACATCATTTTCTTATTCTCTCAATGTCAAGTGTAATTATCAAATATAAATACAAATTACTCACAAATACAAATAGCTTGCAAATACTATACATTACAAATAAATATACTGGATAAACCTGGTGATTTTCTACCAGTCTAGCTAAATCCAATTCAATATTGGTGAGTTGAACCCCTAAATCTTCACGTTCGTTGATTTTCAAACGATTTTTTAGCTTGTCAAAATGTTGAAGCCATTTTTGACAAGGTATGAAGATGGAAAATTGATAATATATTTTTCAACAATGTTCCACAATACTGTATTTCAATGTTGCGTTGCAATCAAAACTTCTGATAGCATTGGTTGAGATTCTGCTCAAGTTCCTCATCCGTGAAGAAGGTAATGAACTCCTCTTGTATCGTCGAAACTGGCTTCTTCCACGGTTGTGATATTGTGGGGATTTATTATTCATTGTGGAGTTTGTAAAATTAGGATATCCTCAACCCTCTTAGTAAGATCCTTGTGTAATACGTAGCGAAAAAAGAAAACACAGAAAAGCGAATATTTAGAACTTTGTGCTAGTTTGTTAGACAGTAAAATATTAGGAGCATGTTTGGATTTGAATTTGATCATGACTGCCTTCTATTAAATCGAGTATATGTGTTAAATATAGGATACATTATAATGTGCATGTAGGAAGGATCGAATTTCCATCTGCAAAGCCTTGGCCAAACGGAATAAAATCGATCCATTTCTTAAACGGAACCTCACCTTGACTGAAGAAGAAAAATGAATCATATACGACAATATTTTGCAGAACTATCATGGTCAAAGCATTGTTAAGCAGCTCAAACAGTGGCTAAAACAACGAGGTGTTGTGTTCCATTATGACAACGCAAGGCCACACATATCTATAGAGACTCGCCAGAAACTACGGAAGTTTGGTTGGGAAGTTATAATGCATCCTGTCCGAACCTGACACCTAGTGATTACCACATTTTACTCGCATTGCAAAACTTCCAGAGTGATAAGAAATTGGGATCAAGAGAAGATTGTGAAAATCGATCACTATAGTTTTTTGCCAATAAGAACCAAGACTTTTATTAGAGAGACATTCATAGATGTCTTGGTTCTTATTGGCGAAAAATTATAATGATCGATTTTCACAATTATCTCTTGATCCCAATTTATTGTCACTAAAGAAGTTTTGCAATATGAGAAAAGGTGGTAATCACTGGTATCAAGTGATTACTTTTCATCAAGTTTTCATTACTTTCAAGTTTTCAAGTTTTCATTACTTTTACTTTCAAAATGGCAATAAAATATACAGGGTTTTCCAACTTTAAATTCCGAAAGTAAATTGAAATAAAACACACTTAGAATTCGAATTTCGATGAAACTTTAATTTCAAATTAAAGTTTGGTTTATGCCATTATGTGTGAAATACAACATCATTCAAATGTCCACCTAGGGCTTCCTCGCACACCTTGATCCGGAACAGGTAATTTTCGATGACTTTTCGGCACATATGGGGCGGTATCTCGGTCATAACTTCACGAATGTTGTCTTTCAAATGTTCAAGAGTTTGCGGAGAGTTGGCATAGACACGGTCTTTCGCATAACCCCACAAAAAAAAGGTTAGCTGGTTCAAGCATGATCTGGACGGCCAATTGGCATCACCAAAACGCGAAATTATGCGTCCCTCAAATTTCGGCCGCAATATGGCCATGTTCGGTCGTGTTGTGTGGCACGTGGCGCCGTCCTGCTGAAACCACATGTCATCCGTATCTATATCTTCAATTTGTGGCAAAAAAAATCGGTTAACATGCGGCCATAGCGCTCACCATTCACAGTTACCGTCTCGCCGTCCTCATTTTCAAAGAAATACGGCCCGATGACTCCACCAGACCATAATACGCACCAAACACTTTTGGCGGATGCAATGGCCTCTCAACAATCACGTGTGGATTTTCTGAGCCCCATATACGGAAATTTTGGGTGTTCACATAGCCACCGAGCTCGAAATGTGCCTCATCGCTGAAGAAAATTTGATGCGAAAATTCAGCATTTTGCTGCTGTTGTTCGTTCACCCAATCGACGTATGCCCGACGCATTCCATGGTCACCACGCTCTAATTTTTGTACCAGTTGGACTTTATATGGATGTAGGTGCAAGTCCAAATGCAAAATTCGCCACAATGATGTGTTTGAAAAGCTCAATTGCTGAGCACGCCGTGGAATCGAAACATTCGGGTCATCCTCCACACTGGCAACAACAGCAGCAATATTTTCGGCCGAACGCACATTACGATGATGCACAGGTTTCACAATATCCGCTACGGATCCAGTTTGTTCGAATTTACGCACTACATTAGCGATTGTGTGCTCTGTAGGCCGTCCATGACGACCAAAATCCGTCCGTAATGCTCGAAAAACATTTGCCGGTTTTTCACCATTTTTATAGTATAATTTAACAAAATTAACACGTTGTGCGATGCTAAAACGATCCATATTGTAAAATGGCAGACATTCAACTAACGATATGACGCTTTGGTTGACAGCTATGTCAAACGGTTGTCAGCGCAGGGCTGTATTCTTTCGGAAGCCCGAAATGGAAACCCCTGTATAACAAAACGGTGCATATTTGACCCAAATCGGATAATCCTAAATATCACAAATAATGTTTTGAAGTTTACGCAATAATTTTTGATTTATTATTACCTAATATATTCTACTAAAATATTAGTCATTCTTATAACAAGATAATTCACGTAATACAACATAGACAGTAGGAGGCGATCTGGCGTAGTTGTAACATCCATACCTCTCACGCAAAGATCACGAGTTCAATTCTCACTTCCGACATTGTTCCAAAAATGGAAGTAAAAGTGACGAACCAACCAAAATGTGTTGATAGTCACTATAATAGAGAAGAAAAACATAGACAGTATCCTGAAAGTTTCAAATGAGAACTTGTGTTGATTAATAGGGGTCGATTTTTAGGCCTCATCGACCCCCAAAGGGGTCGATATCGACCACTTTGAGAAACCCTGGTCTAGTGGCTTCGATATTGCCCCTGAACAAATTTCAATATTATTGATCAATAATATTGAATGTCTATAGGTCGCTTAAGAAATCAAAAATCCCTTGGGAGTTGTTTGACAATTGATATTTGATTAATTTCGTACAATTTTTGATACCTTCGTACAACTTTACGATATCGAAGTAAAACAAACGAAATGTTTTGGGTTGTTTCGGGTAATCTATTTTTTTACGAACTCTAGGAAATTTCAATGGATCAATATGAGTTGCCCACGGCGCTAACGAAACCACATTGCAGCCAACCACAACAACCATCCTCATTTCGTGGATGGCGAAGAAAGAGTACCGCCGAAAAAAGGGCTTATCTTTTTGGCGATGTGACGATACCATGTTACGGCTATGATGCAATCTGTGTTACACTCCACTTGTTACGCTACGCACGTAAGCTTTTGCTGTGTGCTTGCATTACGCCGCGAGATGATTAAAACGAAATGGTGGTGATGAAGAAATAATATGCGAAGGGAAACAAACAAACGCACACACACGCACGGATTAATTTTGCTCAAAAAAAACATAAACAAATCAAAAATGCATTCACGTAACAGAAAAGGGCCACTGCGAATTATTTTAATTTTGTAACCGCTGCTCTGCACTGATGGCTGGTGACACGATTTTGTTTTGTATTTTGTCCGGTTTCATCTCTTTAACATTAGCAACGAGTCTCATGTTCCACAACATTTACAAAAAAAAGAGCAACTGTTGCATCCTACTTGAAAAAAACTACGTTGAATCATTTATCTTCATTATTACTTAGCGATATAAACTGTTGATTAATGTACACAAAGTGAACAGGAATTTAAGTAGTAGATTCTTTCAGTAGTACCCGTAACGAAATATTTGTTAATAATACTGTTTTTGCAGAGTCAAAGTCGTTTGGCAGCTTATAGGGGTAGTGGGGGCAAATTGGTCATGCGGGGCAAAGTGGTCACCTGCTTGTTTGGTAGTATAACTATTGACTATTGACACCATATTGATAGGAACCTTATGTTTGAAGAATTTAATGAATTTTGAGTCACTCTGTACTTCATTAGAGCTGTCGCATGTCGAAATAAAAATAAAACAGAAATTGCTCTCTCGATAGCCATTCGGCCGTAGTTCTGTGCACATGGTATCTAAGGAATTTCTCTTGAAATTTAGTTTATTCAAACTGATATATTGGACAAATCATCAGTTTGGACGACTGTTATCATATTCTGGGATAGATGAACAGATATTTTGTTTAACCTCAGCGATTAGTTAGCATAGAAACTACTTTGATGTTTGGGGGCAAAGTGGTCAAAGGTGAATAACAACTTACATCGTTCTGTTTACTAAAGTTGATATACCGCATCACATTCTGCTCCTAAAGAAGATCCTTTTGTGGTTTTGACCCTGGATAAATATGCCACTCTCACTAAACCAAGCCTCATTAGGGGCTGTCCACATACCACGTGGACAATTTTAGGGGGGGGGTAGGGTGTATGAAAGCGCTTGTCCACGGTGAGGGGGGAGGGGGTATAGACTATGTCCACGTGGACACGAAAAATAAATATTTTTCTAATATAATCACCGATACATTCTAAATTAAATAAAAACTGATCCAAGAATTCAAGAGTTTTAAAACTTTTCGCCCATCCTGAGTACTCCGTATTTATCAATAAACAGATTTAGCTGCCTGAGAGTGCTTCATATATTTTTACTTATATCATTAAACTTCTTCACTGAAATCTATATTCTGAAAATAACTGATGTAAACTGTGAGCGACAGAGCTATTTTGTATGATCATATAATTTTATAGTTGCGGGCTGTGCATAGACGTTCATAGCTCAAACCTATAAAAAATAAACGATTCCATAATGGTTAAGTTTTCATGATATTACACATATGGTTTTTTCATCAAATATAATTTTCTATAGATTTTGTTCTATCTCGAGAACAGTTAGTCTTAGGATAATAATGTCTGTATAATTTTTCATGCAGAATTTTGTGTAAAATTATTTTCTCGCATTACAGGCAAACCTGTTTTTGTGCGGTCCCTTTTTGCGTGGTTCCTCGTTTTTGCAACTCTTTTTGTGCGATTTTATTATGACATCGCGTCTTGAATCACACAAACTAATCGCACGAATAATACTATCGCACCTAACAGTCACACAAATGAGAAATCGCTTAAAAAGCAACCGCACAAAAACAGGTTTTCCTGTACTTTTCTCGAAAAGGCAGAATTTTTCAAAGTATTGGAATTTCGTCAATTTTAATATTTACATTTGCGTGAAATGATCCATGCACCACTAGTCGTCAAACTTGAATCAGTTGACCCAGTATTCTATTTTTTTTTCAGAAAATTTCGCAAAATTTCGCAGTTGTAAAACATTTCAATTGATGGATTGAAGTAGCTTTTAGAAGATAAAAAATACTTAAAATTTGTCGTTTTTCAAGGGTTTTCATATTTTTTTTATAAATATTATAAAAATAAACTTGATTGTTTCTATCAACAAAATTAAAGCTCTCCAACCCTTCTATAATTCCTTCCTCGAACCTATTCCTCGTTATTCCTATTGTTATATTTTACTATTTAAAATGTTCTACAGCAGAAAATTTTCTCATCTTTCAAATGAATGCAATTAAATTCTTCTAAGTAGCGTAATTTTGAATTGGGGTCAATTTAGACAAAAAAATGAGTCTCAAGAAAAATTCAACTTTCATAGTTGAGATTTGAGCTTAATTCCATAGTTGGGAATCAATGTATCATAAGTTGTCTGATGTCATTTTTCCCCGCAAGCGCTTTGAAAGTCATCTAGACACTAGACACAATGCAGAATGGGATTTGAAAAATAATAAAATATTTTAAAACGCCTTCAATACTCTCTGAAAATTCTCCGAACTATGGCGAAAAGATTTTGAATTCCGCTACCGACTAAAGTGCGATTCAAATTCAACATCCACGTCACGTTCACGTTCCGTCACGTCATATTGCGTCAATTATTCTCCCATGCAATTCTTATGAAAGCATTCACATACATCGGCAACGGAAAATTCGACTTGCCGTTGCTGGTGTATGTGAATGATTCCATAAGAATTGCATGGATGAATAATTAACGTAACGGGACGCGACGTGACGTGAACGTGACGTGGATGTTGTATTCGAATCGCACTTAAAGGTGAATCGGAATTCCAGAGTGAAGATGAATCGGCATTTACTGTGTTCGATTATATTCCGGAGTGGGCAAAGATTTGTTTCATTTAAAATGTTGAGTATAGCGCGATTCACATAAAGAGTGTGTCACATCAAATTGCATCACGGAAAAAACGCTGTAGAAATTCGCCCAGTAGACCGATCCTTTTGAAAATTTTAGACAGTAAAATAAAAACTATTAAACAACTTTTGGCATTTTCTTTTTATTCATACTTCGAGCCCAAGCCCGTATGCTCGCACCTTCCTTTTTACCCCGTCCATAAGGTTCTGTACAACGTCAGGATGTAGTTTTTTTTTGAACAGAGATCCATTTTCTCTTGAAGTCCGCCTCCGATTTGACAACTTTTGGGTTCTTCCGGAGGGCCTGCTTCATAATCGCCCAATATTTCTCTATTGGGCGAAGCTCCGGCGCGTTGGGCGGGTTCATTTCCTTTGGCACGGCTTCGTACCACTCCAACACGTCCTTTGAATAGTGGCACGAAGCGAGATCCGGCCGGAAGATGGTCGGGCCCTCGTGCTGCTTCAATAGTGGTAGTAAGCGCTTCTGTAGGCACTCCTTAAGGTAAACCTGCCCGTTTACCGTGCCGGTCATCACGAAGGGGGCGCTCCGCTTTCCGCAAGAGCAGATCGCTTGCCACACCATGTACTTTTTGGCAAACTTGGATAGTTTCTGCTTGCGAATCTCCTCCGGAACGCTGAATTTGTCCTCTGCGGAGAAGAACAACAGGCCCGGCAGCTGACGAAAGTCCGCTTTGACGTAGGTTTCGTCGTCCATTACCAGGCAATGCGGCTTCGTCAGCATTTCGGTGTACAGCTTCCGGGCTCGCGTCTTTCCCACCATGTTTTGCCTTTCGTCGCGGTTAGTAGCCTTCTGAACCTTGTATGTACGCAGGCCCTCCCGCTGCTTGGTCCGCTGGACGAATGAACTTGACAAATTCAGCTTATTGGCGACATCCCGGACCGAACTTCTCGGATCACGTCTAAACTGCTTAACTACGCGCTTGTGATCTTTTTCACTGACGGAGCATCCATTTTTGCCGTTCTTCACCTTCCGGTCGATGGTTAGGTTCTCGAACTATCGTTTTAGTACTCTGCTGACCGTGGATTGGACGATTCCCAGCATCTTACCGATGTCCCGATGTGACAACTCCGGATTCTCGAAATGAGTGTACAGGATTAATTCACGACACTCTTTTTCGTTCGACGACATTTTTCCAAATTTACGAAAAATTGACAGTGAAGCATGGCCAACGTGATCTATACACTCTTATCTGATTATAAGCGAAAGCTGAAGATTTAATTCCTAAAAATTAAATTTCTACAGCGTTTTTTCCGTGATGCAATTTGATGTGACACACCCTTTACAACATCCACGTCACGTTCAAGTTCCGTCACGTCACGTTGCGTTAAATATTCTTCCATGCAATTAATATTGAAGCATTCACATACACCAGCAACGGCAAGTCGAAGTTGCCGTTGCCGGTGTATGTGAATGTTTGCATGAGAACTGCTTGGAAGAATAATTGACGCAACGTGACGTTTTATGTGAATTATTTCATGTGAATCGCACTTAACACGGTAACACTGTAACAATGCAATTGACAAATGAAACAATGCATTTGTCAAAGCAATAACTGGATCTTGTATAGAACATTTTATAGTTCCCATATTTCCTCTTCGATTTATTGTGCAATCGTTATGTCATTAAATATTCAGCAGGTACAGGGTACAGCAAGTAAAATTTGAAATATAAACAACTTAAATTGAATTAAAATGGAATTTAGGCGCAAATCAGTTATTTCCTCAAATATTTTAATTTAAAAAGGAAAAATGTCCACGTGGACAAAGGGGGGTGGGGTTATGAAAATGTCCACGCTTGTCCACGGAGGGGGAGGGGGGAGTCTAAAACCGTGCTTTTTCTGTCCACGTGGTATGTGGACAGCCCCTTATGCGGAACGTTATGTGTTTTTTACAACGTTTTTGTACGCATGAGAAAATTTAAATTGAGACTTTAGGTGAATAGGCCAAGCTTATTTCATACATGTACCTACTACATCAAGCATGTTTTGAACAAATTTGGACAAAAAAAACGCATAAATCTATCCCATTTAGCTTGATATGTGCGAGTGACCACTTTACCTCCAAGCAAAAAAAAGGTCGATTTTTCACCTTTTTTTTTCTAATGAAAGTGTACTAATTTGAATTTTTATAGTTAAAGCCGTTTGCTATTTTGAAGAACAATGAGATGAACTACAATATTCTTCGAGAAACGGGAATTGAATCGGTATGTGGACGTTGGGAATGGGAATATTCCTTAGGGTGACCACTATGCTCCCACTTCCCCTATGCATTTCGCCAAAGACCTCACATATATCCACAAAAGTCCCACGATGTTAAGTCGCATGATCCTAAAGACCAACTCACAGCTCCATTACGCGAAATTATCTGTTCGCCAAACGATTCGTACAACCAACGCGCGGCGTTGCATATTGTACCGTCTAGTTAAAGGTGGAAAGGGCACCCTATTGTGACGAAAAAAGTCGATGATCATGGCCCTGCAGTGATCATCATTAACGGTGCCGGTCGACAACATTTGTCATTGACTATAGAGCGAAAGTTGTCAACTTGATATGGACGATGAGCGTTCTGATGTAAATCTTTTCATGATGGAATGACAAATCCAACTAGACACAAATCAAGTTATAGCTGTCAAAATAGCGCACATATCAACAAGTTTGTGCAAGTATGACTTCATGGTATTATTCTACGAGGTTTATTCAAAGTGTATCGCGATTTGTCAGCATAAATCAGACATATAAGTACCAACATGGATACAATTAAAAAAAATTATAAATAATATATTCGTAACCCGCGGAAATTCAAAAGTCACGTTACATTTTGAGCGGACCTTGTGTGTGGCGAATTATGTTGAAGTTGACAACACGAAATACACGCCTTTCAAGAACTTCGGCATCAGAACGTTGTACAATTCATTTGATTGAAGTGTATGCAAAAAACATTGTTATCGCATTGGAAATGTCGAATTTTGTACCGAAGAACGCCATTTGCGGGAAGTTTTATTACATTTATTATCTCTAAAGAAAAGTGCAGTTGATAGGCATCGTTCGATTGTCGAAGCTTACGAAAAATATGCTCCATCGATAAGCATGAACGAAAAGTGCTTCAAACGCGCATATCTTTCTTCAACCATTTTGGTTTGGGAGTTTGGGTATAAGGGTATAATAAATTTAAATTTACTGAAAAACTAAGTACAAACAATGAGCGCGTGCTGAAGAAATTTGATTTAAACAAAAATCTATAGCGGTCGTCCCGATCCTTTGCCAAATCACATATTTGCCATTGACTTTTTTTACTTCCGGGTTTACAAACATCAACGTTTTAACTAGCGAAATTGTAAACGAGCACACATTAATAACAAAAAAAAAACTGTACTAAGTTCGCTACGAATAATATAAATATTTCTTCTTGGCTGCTTATCACTACACAAGAGCAAAAAGCACGTGTTTTCCGTATTCTGATTTTATTCCGTGATTTACGTTATTTACTGGTTACTTCACTCACCAATTTCCAACTCAAATTGTATCTCCAGAATGAGCGGTCTCTAAGCGACAGAAATAATATTTTCAAATTATATGTTTCAACTGAAGAAAGCGCGACAGAGCTGCGTTGCATAGGCACCGTATGTAAGAAAAATAGACTGCGCATTGTTGGCGAAGTATCGTATTGTCTCAAATTCTGAACACTTATGCTTTGTTGACCATTAACATGTTCGACGCCCAACGCGACGTTTTTGAGTTTCTTGCAGAGCCCAACTTGCGATTAAATTATTAAATGAAGATCAAACTTAGTCTATAGATAACTTTTACATGATCTAGCAATGTTTGTTTTCAATTGAAGACGAATTGATGACAATAACACATGCCAAAGTCATAGTATAGGGGTTTTGCAAAAAACTGCAGTACAAACCATCCGTACTATAAATTAATAAAAAGTATAGTACAAGCAGTATAATATTATGGTTATGATTTTATTATTTTTCTTCATATCCAATAGTTACATTTAGGTGCCTTTTCTATCAAATACCTTCTAAAAATCCTACTCAATTCGAGCGAGGAAAGTGTCACCCATATCTGGGTGACGGGGCGTCGAAAGCGTTAAACAGCGTCTCATCACTCAAAATAGTACTGTTTCGCGAAATTAATTTGATTTTTCGATACAATGAAGTCTTTTTGTACTGGACTACAATGGAAAACGTTTAATTACATCGAAATCCGAACACCTTTTTTGTTACTGACTCATATTCCGAACATTTTTGTCTCAAATTCCGAACAGCAAAAACGCAATTTAGAAAAAATCATAACTTTTGAACCACTGGACCGATTCAGATGATCGATATATGAATTTAAAGCCAATTAGCTAGCCTTTTTTTTAGAAAATATTATATTTGCCAAATAACTGGATTTTGCTTTCGTAATTATGGATTGTATTTGTTACATGATTTCAGTACCAAGGGCGCTATATTTTTGATATTTTTTCTTGAGAGCTGAGTTTTTTAACATGAGATATTTATCGACTCCATTATACTTATAATAACCAATGAACTTTTGCCTTAACTTTGAAATATTCCGTTTTATACTAAATAAAAGTCATATTAGAAATATAAAACTTTTTCTTCAAAACTGTATACAATAGAGTCCAAAATTGTATAAGATCGTGTCAGTATATAATCGACTCTGTATATAATAGAATCCAATCTGTTACTTCCGGTTTCGTTATTGCGGTTTTGTTGGAAACCTGACCGAGAAAATCAATTTAGCTCTCGTTGTTTTGCACCTGCGACCTGCGTTTTGCAAGGAAAGAGCTTACAAACATTTGTTTTACAAATGGTGTTACAGTCAAAGCTCTCTATAGCGACCTCGCAAGAGACCCTCGATATGGAGAATTGTCGCTACAAAAAACTGTCGAGAACTTCAATGTCGCTATAAGGAGAGAACGTCCAATCCCACACAGAACAATCAAATTATATTAGAAACAATATCAATTGATTTCTAACTATCTTGGAACAAAAAAAAAAAAACAATGAATTCAAAACTCAGTTCGTATGTCCCTTACAAAATTTTCTCTAGTTAAAAAAAAATAGTATAGCTATCGTCTGGTAGTTTTTTTTTTGTTAATAAACCAGTATATTTAAGGCAGTATTCTAGTCTAGAATTTTGAAAAAAAAGGACATATCGAAAATCCTATTATGACTCTAAAGTCATTTTAATTATGCGGTATCTAACCTGTTGCGGCCATAACAACGAACTTCAAACGCGTTTTTCTCGAAACTAGTTTTTTCAAACTAGCGTACACGATATCTCAAGTTCTACTGAAATGATTCATGTCGAATTTATATCTTTTTAAAAAATCGAAAAAAACATTGTAAACCGAATTTTGTTTTTCAAACGGCCGTCATTTTGTCAAAAATTATGTTTTTGACTCCATGCGACAGCGGCTTCTTCACTGATTCAGAATCTGTTCGTTTTTTTTTGTTTCAGATAACCAGAAGGGCTGGAATCGTGTACGCCATGGCCCAACTTTTTTTTGAGCCCTCCCACTTCATCAGCTTGTAACTATTCTAGTTATGAACATTGTTTATCCGTTCAATTTTTGTTTTATTGTTAAAAGAAAGAAGGTATTTCGTTTCTGTCTCCCTCTTGCACTGTTTTGGAATGGATTTTTGTTTGCGCCAGAATAATTTTGAGCATCCTCAATATAGCATGGCTGTTGATCCACAACATTATATTATTATGTATTTTCCTGAAAATAGAGCGTTCACACATCCACTGTTCGGAATATAAATCATGTGTCGAACCTTGATTCAAATTCCGAACACTAATTCAATACTAATTTTAATGAAGATTTCTGCATAAAAGATAATTTCTTCATCCATTCTTCCCGTTCTTACCTTTTCGTGGAGGCGATCTGGCGTATTGGTAACATCCTCACTTCTCGTGACAATCCAGACAAAAGTGTTGAATGTCACTATAATAATACAGAATAAAAAAAAATCTTACCTTTTCTAGCACTCAACATGAAAACAGCAAACAAAATAGTTAAAACAACTACAAAAACTGAAAAATTAACGATGCTTGCTTTTCTTCGGAATTTGCTAACGCAAACATTTTGTCACTGGGTTTGACTGTCACTTTTTTTCAGTATTAGTATTATAAATTATAGACTATATAGAGATTATAGACGATACCTGTAAATTGTCGGGGTTCTGCCAAAGCGAACCAAGCGCCAATTTTTTCAAAATTTAGATATGTACACCACTGGATCGAGAAAAAAATAATCTATCGTCTATAAAATGACCGTGTTATTCGGACAGTTGACAACGGCTACAAAACAAAAATTCTGTGTAGCAAGTAAGATAATCTGAGGGCTGCCCTGAAGTGTAAAATGGTGTGAAGAGGGCTGATTTGCATTTTTCGAAATTGCGTTCAGCCATAATGAACCAAGCATAATACATTTTCAATTTAATTTATTTACATTTATTGAGATTATATGTTATCAAAAAGAGCAAAAGTGAGTCAATAGATGTACTAATTATCGAATTACTCAAGAGCCGTTACAAAATACTGATATGTTGTGTGATAATATTATATTAATAGGTAGCATGTAGTTGGTTCGCTCTGGCTGCATAGATAAAGAAGTTTTGCGTGTCCAGCAGCTACATAATTTTGTTTTTCACTTTATTAAAGATTCTGGATCCGAAATTAACAAAGATGTAGACTCACAGCATGGAAGGGAGGATGTTATTGAGAAAGACTTGGCTATGGAGGATAGACACAATAATATTCTAGGTGACATTTTTTGACTTGATTCACTCTGGCTGTACATTTTTTTAAATATTCTCCGATCATAACACTTTAGAACAAGCAAGAAAGCAAATCATACATCAACATACGAGGGGTGGTAGTTGCGGCTGAGAAGATTCAAGCCAATTACTTCTATTGTTGTCCAAAAATTGTTTATATCAAAATGTCTTTTGAGCAACGTCTGTGAAATTTCAAACAGTTTTACGAAAAAGCATCGTGAGGAACACAAACAGCATTTATTGCCAAATTAACTCGTGTTTCAATAGTTCAACGGAGGAACGTTTTCTATCCAGATCAGAGGGAGAAGTAGTCTCATCTTGTAAGCAAAACAAGAAAAAGTTTTTTTGTCACTAAAATTATAAGCAACGATTTTTTCTCCACTGAAGCGTAGCTGAAGTTATTTATCAATATAAAAAAAGGGAAGAACAAAGGCAATGTGAACTGTCTAAGTATGAAAGTAATTTTTGTGATAAAATGGAAACCCGGAATACATATGTTTAAGTATAGTCACGGCCCAGGTGATCCATTCTTTGGGTTAGACTTGAGGAAGAGATTAGGAGGCTCTTCACCCTGTTTTAGTCAAGCCAAAATATAACTTTTACATCTAAATGGGCACAGTATTTTCCGTGTAAAGTACAACGACATCCAACATCTTATGAAATGTGTATCTCCTGTAAACCATGAAATCTTCATGAAGGTGGTTCCCGATTATCAAAACAATATTGATATTGATTACGACCTGATCAGCGACGAAAAATGTTAAGTTTTTCTCAACCATTTTAATAATATTATTTTAGTAATAATTCAGACTAAAAATGCATCCAACCACACTGAACTGAAACCCATATTCTTTAACTTTTATTCTGCCAAAGTGAACTGAGTGCATGCGTACCAATACTGAAAGTAATTTTTTTTCAATAATTATGCGTTATTTTACAGACATTCATAGTCTCAGTGCTTTGTAGACATCCTGCTTGTAACACTTGAGCGATAAAATAATAGATTTGATCAACTACGGTCAATTAGAGGGAGCCCAAACTTCAAATTGAAATATCCCAAAACAATGTTTTTGGTGATTGGTTCGTTCTGGCAGAACCCCGACCAAATAATGCCCAAACGAAGCCTATACCCCAACGAATATCATGGTTTTCATTATTAAATTATTAATAACTTTGAAGTTCAGTAAATTAACATTTAAAATGAAGTGTTCGCAATTTGAGACTATTTGGAACTTGAGACAAAAACGATACAATGGATATGAATAGAAATTTACATTCATCATCCACACAGATCTGTCAAGTGTGATCTAGAAAGAGTGAACTGGGAGGTTCCACCTCATCCACCATATTTAATAGACATTACCCCCTCAGACTACTATTTGCACCGGTCCATGGCTACGGCCCTTTCTGAAGGGCGATTTCGATCTTTTGAAGAAATTCAAAATTGACCCGAATCAAAAATTGACTTCAAATCAACTGTACTGCTATCACTTGGATTCCAATATAACACCTAAAGATGGGCCAAAGTGGCTTACGATTACCGTGAATACTTTGAATTAAGTAGCAGGATGTTTTATGCCTTTTTATCAAAAAATATCCCTAAAACCATACTTGTACATTCAATGTTTACTATTGAAATTAGACTATTTGAAAGGCCCAATTCCACGGCGAATAAGAGTGGACTTCTGAATTTAGGAAAGGTCGCACGAACACATTTGAATAACCATGCTCCGGAAGTCTCATTGAAGCCATAACACCCGATATTATTGAAGAAAATTATTAAATATTGATAGAGAATCTATGATTGAGAATAAACCCAATAGCGGATACTATTAGGATGTCAACTGGATATGGACATTTCAGTATGAAAAAACTCTGTACTAGATCCACCATAGCTAGGGCTTTGTCGATTGCGATGTCGTTGCGATCAGCAAATCGGATTTCGAGTTGCTCGTCCAACTACCACATCCACCAGATTTAGCGACAACTATCTACTTCTTATCCCTATAAAATGGTCTGAAAAATAAATGAGATTGAATGATAATTTTGAGAGACTTGACGGACTATGTAAATTGTATCACTTCGAGAAAGTTGCTCTCCTTCGTCAGGCCTGAAGCTTTCTACCCAAATTCAGGTGTGCTAAGAATTGATTCATATACCGTTCTGAATCATATTTCGGACGCTTAAGGCATATGATGCAGAAAACAGAGCTAAACTTTATGCACAGGTATTATTTGGTTGATATTTTTAATAAATTAGCTCAATATTCTTTTAAGCTTTCTACTTTGGTACCTATTTGAATGAAAACATAAAAAAAATCATCGAATAAAATGCTTTTCAAATGAAGTGAATGAAAATCAAACTTCGGACACTAAATCAAATTTCGGACATTTTATTTTGTAATTTTTTGGACGAAAATTACATTACACTTGATTATATTTTATAGTCAACTGCGAAACATTTACTAAGCAATCACAGTGAACTGTTAACAGTGATGAGAACTGATGAAACACGGGAGAAATTTAAATATTTATGAACGGGTAAATTTTAGGGGCTCACACGTCACGTCAAACACAAACTATAATGAGTAGAGTTGTAATATTTCTGCCGATTATGTTATAATTTAAATGTTATTCTCATGTGAAGTGATAGTGAAACCAAGGGATTACTCTAAAGAAGCAATTGTGATGTTAATTTGAAAGTTATATCATAAGCGCATTAAGCATTTCAAGATAGTAGAACAAAGTGTCCGAACTGTGATTCAGAACGGTAAGTTCGTTATTTTTCATTTTTCTTTTTTCGCCATTTTCTTATTTGACACATCGAAGTTTATACGTTGCAGTTCTCGATAGCACCACATGTAGATCAAATATGCATCAAGCTTCTTCCCATTTAGTAAATCAAACTTTCCCAAAAAAAACATGAAATCTGTGATAGCCCATCACGAATCAATTACACCCAATTTCACATACTTATCATCGGGGCGCTGCCATTATATTCGGCTGCTGGTTACGCAATGTGGCCCCACGTGGAAACGTGTGTGTTGCCGGGAGAAAATTAATTTGAACATTAATTCGAACAGATTGATTGTACCTCCCAACAAAGTATACCCGGCCTAGTGGTAGTTACACATTTTCGATCGAATGCTCCGCTGCTTTGCCTATGACGATGACGATGATGAATTGGCTGATAGAATAGCTCTCCAACGCTCCAACGCTCCCACCGCCGCCGCGGCCATTCCGTCGCACCTTGTGACCATTCGATTGCTACAGTGGCCACTGAGTCTGTGTGCGACCCACTTTTTCGAGCGCTACCTCACTCTACCTCCACCTTCTGCTGCTGCCGCTTCTGCCGCCACCAATCAAACTCGGTCGACTCGTTGGCTGCCATCGGTCCGACGGAACGGCGGCAACGGCAGGGCGGTTGTGCTGCTCGCAGTCCTACTGCACTTGGCCAATTTTCACTCTCTATAGAGATTGTGCAATCGCCGCTATAGCGCGAGAGCTTCGTTTTTCTTTCAGCTTGTCTATTTGTTCGTCGGTTCGTCTCTGTGTTCAATTCGGTTGTGTACCCCCTGTGTTGCACCTACCACCACCCCCCACCCCCTCTCTCGGTCAACAGCTCACAAACGGACCGAAATAGAAGAAAGAGTTCCACGGGTACACACCATTGCCAAAGCCTGCGCTGGTAGAAAGTGACTATGGTGAGTTCGTGAGCGTTGAATTGGGGGAGAATCAGACAACAACAATCTCTTGGAGCTCGCTTCGATCAAACAACACTCTCAACTGCCACCCCGCCAACAACCATCGAAGATGCTGAGTGTCCCCCTCATGAGCAAGAGAATCGCGAGGAGATCTGCAGGCGCGTATGCAGCCGCATGAGATCATAGTTTATGCGAGATATGTGTTGCTCACTTTTAAAAAGCTCCATTGTGAGTTGTGAGTTCCTTATGCTGCCATCATCATTATCCGGATCCGCTTGCCTCCCCATCACGTAACACACACGCGGCTGGCCCAGTGGTTTCGCACCGTGTTCGTAATGTATGTCAGCGATGAATCCACAGTTCCAGAATCGAAATCGAAAGTGAGATTTGGTTGGAGCTGCGTGAAGCGCGGTGGTTTTACTTGCGCCAAGATGAGGTAATAAATCGACAGCTTTAGCGTCGCTGTCGTCACTTGTTCCGAGGGGGGAAAAGATGCTTAGTCAAATGTTGCTTTCATATCTATGAAATACGGGGTTTTAAAGGGCTGCAGGTTTGGCACCTGTAATTCTGAGTGCACGATCACCGATTTTTTTGTTGAACTCCACGTTATTCAACGAAAATTTCATTTGACCTACTTCAGTATACTCAAACTGAGAGAATTTTTGACCTGCTATTGCCTACATTAAGGGAAAGAGA
The DNA here is from genome assembly GCF_029784135.1 of Toxorhynchites rutilus septentrionalis. Lineage (NCBI taxonomy): Eukaryota > Metazoa > Arthropoda > Insecta > Diptera > Culicidae > Toxorhynchites > Toxorhynchites rutilus. The sequence goes on along the minus strand of NC_073745.1, from coordinate 219,625,239 downwards.
AGAGAAAATTTATTTAAAAATAAAAAATTAAATTTGAAAACTAAACTGTTTTTCAGAGGTCCATGAAGTGGAAGCTAGGGTTGAGAGCAGTGTTGCCACATTTCCATCTGTACCAGAAGGAGTAAACATATTTTTCATCTGTGCTTTGAAAAAAAAAAACTATACCAAAGATCTACACCATCGAAAATACGTATAAAATATCGTAGAGAAAAAAATATGTTATTATATTTACTTAGTAACTTATGATGTTATACATAGTCTTTCTAAATTTAGATTGCATACTATCCTTCAATAAAATTACTGAGCTGCCGCCTTATGATTTGAAAATCCTGTTCGTTTCATGAAGCTGTGATTTCTTTCCGGAGCAATTTTTGGGGTACAGAAAGATTCCAAGATATTGTGAATTCCCACCGTAGAACCCCGGAAATGCTTCTAATAGCTTTACTGTGATGGTCCCAAAGGCCCTTTCATTTTTTTTTTGGGTCCTACCTCCACCCCATACGCTTCTTTTGGAGTGGGAGGGACTGATTATCTCGTAGATAATTAGTTTTTCAATGTTATTACTTGATGTCGTCGGATTTTTTCTGGTACTATATTTCTCGTTGCGTCTACTCCCGCGTATGGCCATCACTCTAAGTCCATCACATCTAGTCATTTATGAAATGTACATTCTGTAGTCATTATATAATTATCATTTTGTTCTCATTCGCTGACATTCATGTCAGTGGTCAATAAATTTTTTTAACGAAGTCAATTGTTGTCCTTTTGAATTGTGCGATATTTGTCATTTCTTTAGCGTCTTGAGGTAATGTGTTGTAAATTTGTAGTCCACGATAGAAAAGTGATCGTTGTGTCGTTGTTTTTGTAAGATATGGTAATCTAAAGTCAGCTGCTCTCCTAGTGTTATGAGAGTGCACGTCTCTTCCATATTCGACATCTTCCATCAAATAATCAGGTAGTAATCCGAGTTTCATTTTATGAATAAAAATCAGGCAATTTCGGACAGTCCTTTGTCGTACGGACAACCATTGAAGCATATCCAACATCGAAACACTTGGTGTGTACCTACTACATCTAAGAACCACTCTCATTATCTTATTTTGTAAACGTTGCAGTCTTTGTAGTTGCGTATCTGAAGCATGTAGCAATACTGTAGCACAATAATCAAAATGTGGCATTATAACAGACCGTACATACGTCACCTTAGATTCGAATGTTAGATACCTGTTTATCCGGCAAAGCACACCATATTTAACAGCCACCTTTTTTATAACGTAGTCAACATGTTCAATGAGCGTTAGCTTCTCGTCGAATTGCACACCTAGATATTTAACAATTTTTACTCGTTCAATCATTACACCATCCATGAACATAGGTGGATGTCCGTCTTTCTTCCGACTTCCGATTATCATCCAGTACGTCTTGGAAGGATTCAGACAAAGTCTCTTTATTTTCAAATACTCAGTTATTATTTTCAAGTCTTCGTTTGCCTCGGCTATTGCTGTAGACAAATCATCATTCACCCAATAAATTGTAGAGTCATCGGCAAACAATTTCAATACACCTCTTCCTATATGATATTTCATGTCATTAATATAGAGAATAAACTACAAAGGACCTAACACACTACCTTGAGGAACACCTAAATCATTTAATCTTCGATCCGATGTAGTATTTCCAAATCTAGTTATTTGACTTCTATTATTCAAATAAAATCTAAATATTAAAATGCAAAATCACACCAACAATTCCTATGTTCTGTAATACTTGAAGAAGCTTCTGTCTATCAACAGTTTCAAAAGCTCTTTTGAAATCCAAGAACACAGCTACCGTGTATTTTCCATTCTCTATATAAGACTTCCATTTGCGTAATATTAAGTTTATCGAAGTCTCAGTAGAATGATTCTTTCGGAAGCCTGGTTGTTCTGGAATCAAAATGCCTTTTCTGTTGACGAATTCCAGCAACTTCTTCTTCACACACATCTCTAAAATTTTTTCTTACAGTCTCAACATATTTATGGGTTTGTGTAGCTTTGCATCAGTAGTGTTTGTCACTTTCGGGATAGGTATTACTATCGATTCTTTCCACGGTTCTGGGACTACACCGCATCGAAGACTTTCATTTACGATTTTCAACAACATACCATTCATAACTAACGACGCGTCTCTAAACACTTGGGTTGACACATTTCCAATTCCTGATGTACGTTACAAATTATTTATTAATTCGTTGAGTTCATCATTTGTAACCAATGAGAAATTCCTCAAATGCGGATCGTCCTCAACTGACACTGACACTAACCAATGTCCTGGAAAAAAAGGTAATGAAGATGGTAGAGTTTCGAGCGACATAGCATGCGCTGCCATAACTATTTCTCAAATAATGACGTCAGTCGTTGTGTTTATCTTCGATTACCCACCGCATCCATGTGAAAATGCTATTTTCAGGAAGTAATTTATGAATTGAAAACTTACATTTTTTTAGAGTTCCCGTTGAATATGAGGCGAATGTGATAGCGTGGAGTGAATATTTGTGAAATCACGTCGAAAAAGACGGATATAAGTGATATTTCCATGTGCCATTTTCACTCCCCCACGTTCATAGAAACAAACGGAGTTATATTATTTCAACGTTATGAAGTTTATGTTTCGAATACTCTCAGTGTCGGAGTGCATGTTGTTAGAGAATAATCGCCAATTAATCAAAATTTCACCGAAAATGTTACTGCTTTCGAAAAGTAAGCAAACGACTGCTCTCTAGACCTTTTTACCACATAAGTAATCGAAATAAGCCACGATATAATTGTCATCTGTTAAAAAAACAAACAGTTGAATGATTTCATTAGAATTTTGGCTCAAATTATCATGCAACCGTGAGTACTTTCAACATTGTTTTATTTCTTCCATATACATTCTATATTGAATGCAAATAATTACGACACGATATTTTGCTTGCCAATACAGATATACTTCGCCTACAGCTTCACCTCTATATGTACCTACTAACGCTGACAACTGACACACATTCGACACCAACACTGTCTGACATGGAGGAATGCTTTCATGTATTTCAATCACGCTATCAACAAAATACTCATTCAATCGATTTGCAATTTCTTGTTCGTCTGTTATTTCTATGTCATCAAAGTTCATTATATTCGGTTTCGTCGTCTTGGAATTCAGTAGTTTTTTAATTGTTTTCCATAATTTAATCCGTCATTTTTATTTATTTCCAATTCCTCTTGAAACATTGTATTTTTTGCCTCTCTCAGCGCCCTCGAATATAGATTTCTAGCAGCAACATAATTATTCCAGTTTCGCGTTGTTCTATCTTGCCTATGCTTACCACACAATCTATCACGGCGACACTTTAGATTAGCCAGATGATTGGAATACCAGCTGTTTACTGGATGTGTTGTAACGGTTTTGATATCTATTAGTTGCGATACACTTTTTTCTAAGATTTCATCAAATGCTCTCGCTTCACCATGAATATCGCTTCCGACAGTAGAGGAAATAGACAAACTTTGTCTTAATAAATTGCAAAGACTCGCTTGATTATAACGAACCAATGATTTAACCGAAACATGCTCATTTTGAGTGTCTGGAACAAAATTGCTACCTGGTTTAACACAAATAGTCTCATGATCTGAAATTCTATAATTATGTAAAACATTTGCCACGCAGTTTTCATGATTCGAAAAAACTAAATCAATCTTTGTGCTACTTAGTTAGTTGGGTTACTCGGGTGTCTTGTACAACATACTGCTTCAAACCGCACACATCTGTCACTCGTCTCAACTCACGACTCTCGTACATACTATTATAATTTATATTGAAATTACCACAAATTATATTTTCGATACCATCATTCATCGCATCTGAAAGCCATTCAGGCTCAAGTAATCTCAAGAATTCGTAATCACTGAAACTAGGAGAATGATACACGCCGCCAACAAGTAACTTCTGAATAGCTACAATGCTTAAAAAGAGACAATGCTAGAATGCTTAAATAGAGAGCAGGACAACAACAGAGGCATACATGAAGCACAAATCTGTTCTTCACATCTAGCTTCACAGATACGTTTTGTTTTTTTTTCATTCATACCAGGAGGCGCATGTGTTTCAAGTGTTTCAAGAAATAACATTAAGCAGAAAAAGCAATGAATTTCACACGCGAAAAAATCTGTATCAATCTGTACTTTATGACGAAAATATGTAATCTGTACCGTGCAGAATCTGTACCGAAAATTCAAAAAAAAATGAACCTTTTTAGATAAATCTGTACGTGTGGCAACACTGGTTGAGAGTACCAGTGCTCTCAAAATAATCGATATTTTCGGTGTTGAAAAATAAACAAATATACTTGATTAAATATCAGCTCAGTTTTGGTGAATAATAAAATAAGCATGCAAACATTAAATATCTTGAGACAAAAAACACAATGTATCGTAAATCGTGATTTGTTACACAAAACATAGAAAAAGAGACTCAAACGATTACTGCGCATTAGAAAAAGTTTTGAAAAAATCGTAATCATGTAAATAGGTTAATACGCATGACAAAACAAGACTATTTTGTTTCCCGTCATGATTCGAAAATTTCACCGAAGAAATTGTGGAAAAATCTTAAAGCACTTGAAATAAGTTAACATTTCAAACCGCTTTTACCGCTGATGAAATCAACTTAATTTTTTTCAATAATTTTCCCTCGAATCAGACTCCAATTTCTGGATCAAGAGTTTCAAACGCACGATGCTTTTTATTTCGATAGAGGTTTTCTTGTTGACGTTTTTAGTGTCATGTACTTCATCAATCAAACGCTCTTGGACTCGACATGTTACAGATGAAATTCTTGAAAACAAAAATATAAATAATCAGCTGTCCCGGCAAACTTCGTCCCGCCCAAAATTTATTTATCGTTATCACATTAACGTCTTCTTACTAAGCGCACGTTCATGGGTCCAACCGCAGAACTGATCATTGCATGATCTTCTAATCTACCCTTTAAAATTATCATTTACTATAAAATTCCTAGTGCTTCTAACTAAACTCGTCATTATAATATCAGATTATTTTCAGACACAATTCTCGTTCAAGACTTTTGAACCACTTGCAAATAACATGTTTCTCCGTTACATTGAATAAATGTTTAGTACAGGAAATATGCTAGAATAAAGACAACCTTAAATCGGACAATTCCTTTCTCGAGTTTTGCTCTTATAAATACATTCGGTGATCCATTTTCATTTATATAGATAGAAGAAGATATAGGAGTGCAATTTATCATATTAAAATTAATTTCCACTTTCGAATCAAAATCAATTTCGTTAGCGCAAACATCAAATGGACTAACGACGTTTGTCACTATTTAATTGTAGAACATATGCGAATTGAGTGCTCCCTTGGCCGAGTGGTTAGCGTCATAACTAACATGCCGGGTGTTCGGGTTCGATTCCCGTTCTGGTCGGGGGAATTTTTCGTCAAAGAAATTTCCTCCGACTTGCACTGTGATCACGCGTATTCTAGAGCTTGCCACTCAGAATGCATTCAAGGCGTGTTACTTGGCATAGAAATCTCAACTAAGTACTAATAAAAATGACGCAAGTAATACTACGTTGAGACGGCGAAGTTCCTCTAGGAACGTTAGTGCCATTGAAGAAGAAGAGGAAGAAGATGCGAATTGAATTCTTCAAATTTTCCCATTTTCCTACACAGTATTCCAATTGTCATGTTTGGTTGAAATATGAGTATTATTTTTACGGGACCCCCTCTCCATTTCACAGGAGGGAGGAAACTTCATAGAAACATTTCTCGTACCTAAAAACCTCCACATGTCAAATGTGGTTCTATTTGCTTGATTAGTTTTCGAGTTATACAGAAATTTGTGTTTAACTCGTTTGGCAGCCCCCTTCTAGTGAGGGGGAAGGAGTATCTAACCACCATAGAATCATTTATTGCACCCTAAAACCTCCATACGCCAAATTTCGTTTCATTTGCTTGATCAATTTCCGAGTTATGCAGAAATTTGTGTTTCATTTGTTTGGCAGCTCCCCCTTAGAGAGAAGGGGTGAAGTATCTAAACACCGTAAAAACATTTATTGCACCCTAAAATCTTCACATGTCAAATTTGGTTTCATTTGCTTGATTAATTCTCAAGTAATGCAGAAATTTGTGTTTCATTTGTATAGCAGCCCCCTTAGAGAGAGGGGTGGAGTGGGGTGGAGAGGGGGGTGGAGTGTCTAACCACCATAGAATCATTTATAGCACCCTAAAACTTCCACGTGCCAAATTTCGTTTCATTTACTTGATTGATTCTCGAGTAATGTAGACAATTGTGTTTCATTTGTATGGCAGACCCCCCTTAGAGAGAGGGGGGTTTCGAACTATCATAAGAACTTTCCCCGACCCCAAATACCTCTACATACCAATGTTCATGTCGATCGGTTCAGTAGTCCATAAGAATCAGACAGACGGACAGACAGAATCCATTTATATACATATATATATATATATATATATATATATATATATATATATATATATATATATATATATATATATATATATATATATATATATATATATATATATATATATATATATATATATATATATATATATATATATATATATATATATATATATATATATATATATATATATAGATTAGGAATTATACACTCAATAAAATAAGCAGATTAACAGAGTCTTCTCGGATATTTGAAAAAATCAAAATTTTACCCATTTACAAAAAAAACTATTCTGGGACCTACTTTTTCTATCTTTCTCTGTTAGGTTATCGTGGAAGTACTGGAACCGTTTGAGCCATTCATGTTGAACTTTTTTCGTCACTGAAGAAAACATTTGTCCAATGTACGTCCCAAAATCCAATTTTTTTTCGCCACCAAAATTTATGGCTTTTTAACTGTTCATCCAGTATCCGCTTCAACGTTCTTCCCACTCCTGGTGTAAGAGTGGAAGGACGACCACTACGCTTTTTCTTGGCATATTTTTCTCTAAATTCTGGACAAACGCTGGACAAAGCTGTTCTAATACTTATTTCCCACCAATAAAATAAATATATTGAATTATGACATGCATACAGGCGCAATAATTTGCTAAAAATATTTTATTCAGCTTTATTGTGCTGCATTGTTGCTTCACTAACACACATCTGTTAGCATGTGACTGGATTTTGGTTCATTCCCTTTGATGAAGGGATTTTTGTATTGTTCTTGCTGTTTTCATAATTATTTCCCTCGGTGTAGACTAGGTTTGAGTGATCTTGGATCGATATTTAGAAGATCGATTTTATCCATTCCGATTTCCGATTTTTCAATTGATTTTTGTACTCAAAAAAATCTTGAAGATAACTATTTTCTTTCGTTTTTTTGGATCCTAGGATTTTTTTTGTTCTTCAATGTACATCGATTGTAATCTAACCAAGGCCCACAAAACATTTTTTTTTCAAACATACTGTCCATATTTTGATCGCTTTGGAGCGCTTCATTAAGCTTGTTGGTAGAGTAAGCCAGATTCTTCTAAGAATTACTTTCGTGCAAATACTGACAGGATCAGAATTTGCGGCAGCTACTGAGGGGTACGATCTAGTGCAACTCACACTTTCTCATAAGATCACTAAAATGGAAGGAGAATCAACATCTTCTAACTCAGAAAATTAAACCCAATGTCACAAAATTTTAAAAAAGCAACGTAGAAGTTCTTGGAATAATATTGTTCAATGTGTATGATTCTAGAATATTAATTCAAAAACAAATATTTATTTTACTATTGTTTCCCCAAAACTTCTGTGAACGTTCATATTCATGCCATTTTTTCAACCTATTGATCAAAGGTTTGGAGTTGGAGGAGTACTTCATCGCAATGTGTACCAGAAGTACAAAATGCTATGAATGCCCTCGGAATGGACGCCAAAGGAACAAATTAACCTTGTTACAGAATTGATTGGAATTTTTTAAATTACTTTTAGAATTGCGAAGCGATAATTATTCATAAAATCATTCATCATTAAAGACGAAGCGGTAATTATTCATTCAAACAAAAATATCTCAGTATTGAAAGGTCCCACAGGAACATTCTAAGAGTGAAATGAAAGCTTGCTATTAAGGTAAATTGGTTTTGCTATTGACAAAGTTAGCAAAAGTTACCTTACAGAAAGATTAAACAAACAGAAAGGAATCGATTTTTTACCGATATATTCGTAGAGTATTCCAAAACATGAAGCTATAAAATTATATAAATTCCATATTCAAGCGTTGATTTTTCGCGAAAATGCACAATTTCAAGAATCATTTAGAAATTTCGACTTCACACTCTGTTACTCTATTTTTTTTTTCTTCGTAATACAGGGCGGACGGACACTGTCTCCGACTTTTTTTCACTGTAGATAATCGAATCCTGTATATAATCGCGTCAAAATATGTGTTATTTGTTTTTTATACATATATTTTTCGGTTTTTGAATAAAAAAGAAGAATTATATTTTTTGATACATCTTTTGAAAGTCAGAAAACACCTTTCTCACATGAAAAAAATATATTTATCCAGAATCTCTCGGGAGGTGGTAGAGGATCGTATAATTCTTCTTCGTGTATGTTCGAATATCAACAATGACAGAGTTGTTGAACTTCTTTTTTGTTTCGGGCGTGTTTGCCATAAACTGGCTCTACCTCAAAAAGTACGCTAGGTTGGACAATTATGTTGCCATTCAAAAGATGAAGGAATTTAGTACAATATAAAATTTGTGAAACATCTGAACTAGTCGATTTAAATAACATTTTGGAAATGAAAAACATAAAAGATAGTGGTTTATGAGATGTTCTTATTTTTTTTTCTCAAAATGCATTAGAAACATGATTCCTTCTATCAACCAAATTGAAGCTCTCGAAGTGGCTCTACAATTTGTTCTATGACACCAAACTTCTTTATTTCTTCATTCCGCTGTTATATCATTATAATCAGTTCTTGATGAGCTTTCAATCAATATCTCCGAAAATCACGATTTTTAGTTCACTGTACTTATAAAATCCAATTAAATTCCACCTTAACGTTGAAATATTACATTTTGATTTGAAATAAGGCATATTGGAAATATCTTTTTTTTTCAGACTGTATATAATCGATTCATATATAATCGAGTCAGTATATAATCGATTCTGTATGTAATCGAGTATTGATAGTTCCGAAAGTGACCAATAGTTCGGAGCAGGGTTGCCAACTATATTTCTAAAAAATTAGAAATGTAGAATTAAATCAGGGTTGTCCGAAAAGTTCGGGTGTATTTTTGAAAAAAAAAAACAGTAGTATCAAGTATCATTTTATAGACAGACATACATTTATTCAATGTTATATGCAAAGTAAGTTTTGTTCCACAATATTTAGCCCTCTTTCACGCAGTTTAAAAATTCTACCCTAAGTATACACTCTGTCCAACACCTGGAATATATTTCGTTGTAACACAAACAGTTAGAATTTCAACAAGATATTTTCATACCTTGATGAATGCTTAGAATAAAGTATATTCAATGTCAATTTCGTTCAAAAGAGTTGTTTGTCTATTTTTTTTTATCCCATTTATTTATTTCAGGCTCATTAGCTGTAACAGAGCCGAATTTTTTAATCGTGTACATGTCTCATGGTTATCATATCTATAATTATAGCACATTACATTACACAGTTGTCATTCGCCAGTATTCCTTCTATACCATTGCATATGGTACATTTACACAGTAGCCATTTAGGCGTAAGAGTATTCTGTATTGTATTTTTCATCCATTATCCAGTTAGACCACCGGACAGCGGAGAAAGTTGATTGATCATTGTTGAGTTATTTATAGAACAGCAGCCCGATGTGTCTTGCAGAGCAGAGCAGTTGTATGGATGAATCGATCTAATTTCGACCGTGGATCGATCTCCATCGCTGATGATTGTTGCGTGGACGTAGCTATTCTGTAACAACCCAAAGATGGTCAAAGAGGGTCCTGAGTTTTGAACTCACGATCGATCGCTTACTAAGCGAACGCGCAGCCAATGTGGCTACGGAGACCCCCTTGTTTGTCTATTGATTGGTCTTAAATATGATAATTTCAGCTGTCCAGTTTCTAAAGGACCATTTCAAAATTCATAACTATTATCAATGAGAAATTCAAAACAATCGGCAGATTTGCATGTCAATAATTGGTAACATGGCCATTTCGGCTCAATAACCTGGAAAATTCGAATTGGCACACCATTTACCATATCCTGCAGAATGATTTGTCGATTTTTTCGCATGTCTTCGAAATTGCAACCTAGAGTTCATCAACCGTGGAGTACGGCATTCCCTCAGCGTAGATTCTACATATTAGGATCCCCAAAGATTTTCAACAGGATTTATGTCTGGAGAGCGATCTGGCTAGTCCAATAAGTCCGTTTTGGTCCTTAATTCATTGCTTACTTTCCTTGCTGGTATGAATAGCGGCGTTGTCTTACTGGAATGTGAATTTTTGCGACAATATCTACGCAAAAACGGTAGAGAAGAGGATTCCAGAACATGTGTGTAAGCCTTGCTATTCATTTTGAAGGATGTGAAAGCTACTTTTCGGTTGCACAAAATCCCGCCCAAACCATGCACGAACCTCCACCAAAGTTTCTGGTTGAAAAATACTGCTCCTCCTTCCATAAATCACACAAGTACTCGTTGAAACTATCAAGACCACCCAAATTGAACATTTTTTTCGTATTCAGCAAATTCATAATTGAGCCCTACTCGATGGAATCGAGTACTTGACAAACTTGACACTTGAAAAACACAAAATAACATTTGTTTACACTCAGCGCTTTCACACACACATATGAAAATCGTGCAGTGTATGGTAGTTATCAATACAAATACACTAGAATATAAATTGAGACGTTGTTTGGTTACAATGGCACACCTGGTCTTATAGAAGTTAGACAGAGTGTATGTTTGCTTTCTCGTCGAAAATTATTCAAGGTATTTTTATGCTGTCCTTAGATTGGAAGTTATTGTCCTTGACAGTATTTTACAGGAACCTAAACCTGTGATAGTATGCAATATCCAGACTCCAAAATAATTTGTAGTGTTGTTGAAGGACTTGAAATTTTACGTTACCGTGATGGGACACGACGCCTCTCACAGTTGCAAGCAGTACTTGAGATAATTTATCGACTTGTTACTTGGTAGATACTCATATTACAGAATTCTTTCCCAATCCCACCAGCAACCACCATCATTGTTGTTAATTTCATCTTTGCATAAAACATGCATTAAAGGTCAAATTCGGTCAAAGTACTGCCACAATCACTGACTCATCTCGTTCCATTTCTTCATCAGAATCGGCTGACTTGGTAGATTTTTTGTAGTACGAGAATTATGAATGAATTCAGATACGAAATCAGGCGCGCAAGAGTGTGCAGGAACTCAAGACATTTTTCAAATGTATGCAATTCAAATTTTAAATAGTGTTTGAATGCGTAGAAGATCATTACATATTCTTATACGGTCTTTGAATTATATACACTAATATAAATAAAAACATCCAAAGAGTAAATCTGTCTGCCTCGAAGTAAGATTCTGGACTGAGAAAAAAAAGATCTCACAACACTATTTTCAATGTTCATTCATTCAATTTGCGTTGACGGCATTGAGCTTCATGTTCTGTAATTTTGAAGCGAAAATCATAACGGAATTCAGGTGGAAAAACGCACTTGTAGAATAAGAATTATGAATGAAAACGTTTTTCTCCGTATCTAATGACTTAATAGAGGAACACGCAAATGGTTGTCATCGTTAACCCTCCTGTACTCGCGTGCAAAATCATAACTCGTATACTCGCGCACGGTGTCACAGACCGAAAGTTGAATTTCTCTGTAATATTGCTATTGTGTTTTCTTTTGGATTCATTGATATTTATTTGAATAAGAGGGTATTTGGGTAAAGGGGAAAACATATTTTCTCCGTCTGCATTCAGTTTTAATAGTCATCTAACTCAGCCTCCTCAAAACAGAGTATTTTTTAAAACTCCAACAACGAAATTCGACTTTTTCCTGTTATTAATTTTAAAGTGAGCAACTGAATATAATTCATGAAAGTATAAAGAGCTATAAAATAACATTAAAACGTATTAATCGATTGTGGTTTTATTGGAGTAAGAGTCAGAACATACCATAACTGCATGCTAGAAACAAACATATTTTTTACAATTTATGCAGTTGTAGCGTGTTTTTCGGTTCTTTTGTGGAAGAGAAGAATGTATAACGACCTTCTAGGTAATTACCAGATGATAAAGGTTCTGAAATATATAGTTTGCATATTTCTAATATTCTTTGTCTCTGTATTCTTGGTGAACTAAAAGTTAATGCCTTTTTTTTAGATTGGGCATAAAAAGATGATATGAAAGGATATCTAGGAATTTCCTTTTCTTTTTCTTGTTTTCTTGCCGAAATTTTTCATTATAAAAAAACATCCCTCAGACTGTAACTGTAAAAAATAACCATAAGCCACCGATTTGTTTATAGTTTGCTGTATACAATTCTTCCATGAGTGAAACTCTTTTACAATTTTACAATTTAGCGAATAACAATTTGTATTGTGCTTTTACACGTATGAATCTAACGGCGAATATATCGACGAATGGATAATATAGGGTTGGGGAAAAAGAATTGTCGTATTTCTGATCGAAATTTGACGCTTCATTAAACTTACTTAAAATTATCCAATTTAAGTCAAATATGCACCGTTTTGTTCGCAAACTTGTTGCCATTTAGAAGGCAACTCCACTATCCACCACCCTTATAAACCCCCTCTTCCCTCCTTATTTGCAAAAAACTCAGACAGCCACTTTTAAGGCCAACTTAGTACCGTTCTGAATCATATTTCGGACGCTTAAGGCATTTGATGCAGAAAACAGTGCTAAACTTTATGCACAGGTATTATTTGGTTGATATTTTTAATAAATTAGTTCAATATTCTTCTAAGCTTTCTACTTTGGTACCTATTTGATTGAAAACATAAAAAAATCATCGAATAAAATGCCTTTCAAATGAAGTGAATTAAAAACTTCGGAACGAGTAAATTCTACGTGCTCACGTTAACCAAACGTCAAACACAAACGATAGTGAGTAGTGCTGATAGATTTTTGCCGATTATGTTATAATTCAAATGTAGTTCTCATATGAAATGATAGTGAAACCAAGGGATTACTCTAAAGAAGCAATTGTGATATTAATTTTATAGTTATATCATCAGTGCATTAAGTATTTCAAGATATTAGAACAAAGTGTTCGAAATATGATTCAGAACGGTATCACCAAGAACGTTTTGCATGGACGGGAATAGATGATAATCACTTGCAGCCAGGTCCGGACTACACGGTGGGTGCAATAGGACATCTCATCCGAGCTCTCGTAGCTTCTGGCGGGTCATCGAAGATGTGTGAGGCCGAGCGTTGTCCTGGTGGAAAACAACACCATTCCTATTGATCATTTCTGGCCGCTTCTGGTCAATCGCCTGCTTCAAACGGTAAAGCTACTCACAGTAGAGAACCGAGTTGAGGCTCTGGCCATAGTTGAGCAGCTCATAGTGGATGATTCCCAATTCCACCAAACACACAGCAAAACCTTCCTGGTCGTCAATCCGGGCTTGGCGATGGTTTGGGCCGGCTCACCGCGCTTCGACCACGACTTTTTTTGCTTTAGGTTGTCGTACGTGATCCACTTTTCATCACCAGTCACCATCTTCTCCAAAAATGGGTCGAGTTCGTTCCGTTTCAGCAGTGCATCGCAGGCGTTGATTCGGTCTAAAAGATTTTTTTTGCGTCAACTCGTGTGGCATCCAGCTTATTTTTAGAATCCAATGCTCTGGAAATGATTCCAAACGGTTTTATGGTCTATACCCAGTTTCTGGCCAATCGAGCGAGTACTCACATGCCGGTCTACTTGGATGATTTCAAGGATTTTATCGGTTTCCACGACGACTGGCCTACCAGTACGGGGTGTATCTTCGACAGCCACTACACCAGAACGAAATCGATCAAACTAACGCTGTGCTGTGCGAATCGTTACAGTATCGGGTCCATAAACTACACGGCCGCCTTCGTTGCAGTTTTATCTCGCAGGTAGTGAAAACGTAAAATATGGCGAATTTCTTGCTTGGTGGACTCCATCTTTGACGCGCTATAACTTGGGACTGAAAAGTGCTAAAAAAGTGACACACGCAGGGTTGCTAATAATATTTTTCAAAAAACTGGAAGATTGCTCTCAAAAAAACTGGAAGAAAACTGGATCCTGAAGAACCGTTTTATTTTAAGAAGATTGGTTATGATTTATATAAAATTATTTTTTTATCCATTCCAATGCTCAAGAAATAAACTTTTCTTTGAAGCTTCGTGTAGTAATTATATGGAGTTCATAAAACTGTAACTGTAATTACTGTGAAACGATATTTGAGGGACGGTTTCATTTGGGCAAAATTGGAGAGTCTCGCATTTACCGCTTCATATCCATAAAATCGCTGAGAGAAGATCGTCGCGAAACTGTGAATAGTTCAATACCTCAAAAAGATACGGATTAGCATAAGATATGAGTTAAAATACCAAAGAAAATTACCATAAACAACTTCCCATTATTTTGTATCAATACTCAAATGAGCACATTCAATGTCAAAACAACACTGCTCAAGTATTACTTTGATATTGAAATTATCAAGTTTTGGTATTGAGATGCTATTTCTCTCGTTTTTTGGTATTATTCATTGGTAATTTACTTCTTATATAAGGCTTGTCCAAACCAAATTTTAGTATGAAGATCAAAATGAGATATCCTTAAATATTACCTCTTATGGTAGATCGATTGGTCTGAACTTCAGAATGGTTTGGAGGACCTACAAAATCTGAAATTTATATAAATCGAAACAAAGTGTGACACATTGGCTGTTAAATAAGATAGAAATTGAGTGATAGCCTGTTTTTGAAGTAGTTTGATAAGTTTCCAGCATTCGGTTTGCTCTTCGTTTTAGCATTTCCGACAAAACACCGACGAATTGAACGAAATGGGAAGAACCAAATAACAAACTCGCCTGTCGCAAAAGTCCATGAAGTACATGGAACACGACTGAAAAACAGTATATTGTCACTACACGCACTGCGCGCTAACCGGATTGAATTCGGAAATGTAAGCAATTCGCAATGACAGGTACGGTGTCGACGTCTGGTGGCAACTTCCAATTAGGGGCCATAATTTGGGTCCCAAACTAGTCTATCAGATTAGAAAACACGAAACCAGTTTTAAAACGTTAAAATCTGAATGAAAATTTTTACATCATGTTATTTAATTACTTGAAACACGTGTTTCTGACTTTTATTCAACAATATCCAACATTGTCACTGAATATTTTCATTATAATATAAAGTTGTCTTCAAAAACAATTTTCATATAATATTTTCTTTTTTCACAGATACTTATTTTATTCGGGAAAGTTAATTTTCATTCATAATTTTAATTTTGAAAACGTGTTCTTTCCGCCTGAAAATCAGTTATCCTTTGACGCTCCCCTAAACTAGTAAACGAAGCTCAATGCAGTCAACGCGGATACTGAGTTGACTATGTAAGAAAAGAGAGATCGATTCAAGGTCGAACTATAAATGTCAAGAAAAAAGTTCACAAGGAATAGGTAGGTGGAGGGAGAGATAATATTTATCATTGTAAATTTATTTTACATAAAATTGATAAAACTAGAGCATACATATAAAAAACTGGATAAAACTGGACGATATTCCAAAAAACCGGAAGATTTTAGGGTTCAACTGGATGACTGGATCGAGAAAAAAAAACTGGAAGAATCCAGTTTAAACTGGAACATTGGCAACGCTGGACACACGTCCCCTTCTTACCAACACATGCGATACGTTAAACGATGACAAACGACGAATAACGAAGCTAGAGAGAATCGCAAAGTCGTAGTATTGATATTTTCTGAGAAATGAACGAATTATTGATTTCTCGGTCTGACAGACCTATGCGCTAGTATTGGAGTGTTAAACAAAAACTATATCGGATAACAATGGTATTATATTATAGTGATGTGATTTTGAGGAAATACGAGAGAATTTATAGACAAATGGTTAAGTAAAAGTTAAGACTACGTGTCTCAAACGTTCTAAAAACATCAAGTCATTATTTTCATTCAAAATATAGCGATTCGAAACTGCCTTTGGGCGTGCCAATCTGATAGAGTATCTTCCTTTTTTTTTTGTTTTGTTCGTTTTGTTTATCCATACTTGTAGAGTAAGGGTTCACCCTTCTCAAAATTCTACAATCGGATTCAACGTTGTTCATACCACATCCTTATAACCGTTACAAACCCAATTCGAACTGAATTTAAATACATTAAAAATAATGAAGAGAAACTACACAATACTTGCATACCATATCCACTATACGATCGCCCATCCTATTCAAGACGATTCCCTCAATTCAGCCAATTCATACATTCCCGACGGAATCTTGCTGCTGAATGAATAGATTTAATATCCGCTGGAAGTTGATTCCATAAACTAATCGCATGCATGAAAAAAGTATTGCTGTAATGAGAGGAGTTTTGAGGCATTAGAACAAAATGACGAACTCTGGAACTTCTGAAAGGCTACAACTTATCACTACGATAGTAAGGACCGAAATGAATTCTCTTAAATAAAGTGACATAACATCGTAATTTGAAGAAACTATGGAATGAACATCAGTCTGTCAAACGCTGCGGCTGAGGCGTTCAAAATCAGTTCTGATCCATAGGAAAAAGGAAGTAATAGAAGAGATTTGAATAGCAAAAGCTTGGTGGACACAAGAAGCATTTCTGCTGTAAGTCGAAGATGTGGTATACCTGCATAGATGTTACCATATTGTGCATTTATTTGAGAGTCCCACTCGAGGTTAGATTGGAAAATAACACCAAGATTTGCAACTTTTTGCGCATATTATATTTTTTTGTTATTGATAGTTTTAGTTTTCGATGACCATCGTGAAACATTGTTGAGATCATAGTTAATACGACGTCCCATATCTTCTAAATCACCATCGTTTGAGCAAATGTACAGTTGCACATCATCTGCAAACATATGAATAGAACAAAATTTCAAGACAGATGACAAATCGTTGATAAATAATGAAAACAAAAGAGGGCCCAACACTGATCCTTGAGGAACACCTGACAGGATATTAATTGAATTAGATAGGCTTCCGTCAATTTCCACGACAAGTCAAGTATGATTTTATCAGATAAACAGCGAATGTCTGAAAGTTCGATGCACAGGATCCTCAAAGAGAAATTTGAGCATAAACAGAACAAGAAACGACAACCTCATCTTTTTGAAGACGCGTCAAAAACAACAATGTTCAAAGGCCATTCTTGCTAATATTCCAAGCCATAAACTGAAGTTTTTTGTAGCGATCATTTCAGCTTATATAAACGCAACATAGATTGAGATTACAGATTTAGCCATTGCTTGAATTTTGAGTTAACGAGATAGTTAAATAATGTATTTCTGGGCATTTTAGTGAAAGTACGTCTTACTAATATAAAGTGTCCTTCAACTATGATTCGTTAGTAATCATATGCTCATTCCTAGTCACAATTCATGTTCGTTACGCATGAGTCCACTTCCAATCCCCCAAACGCCATTCAGTTGTTCTAAATATGATCATCTTCAGCCGATCCTCGCCTCGACTCATTCCCGTTCCCAGCACCACCACCACCCACAACAAACGGCAAACGGCCATCTCGAAAAAAGCCCCGAGTGGTCACAGTCGTCATGGTTTGATTAGTTTCCAGTAGAATTCAAGAGCTTGTCGGGCCCGTGAGAGCCCCTTGGCCGTGGTGTGCCGTTGTTTCGTGGTCGTGTTGCACAGTCAGTGTCAGCGGAGACCTCCTCCCGTGTGCCCTACACAGCCCCCTCGGACCGATCCAACCAGTGCTGGCGGTTAATGATATCGAAGCATGATGATGGAGCTGCTGCGGTGGTTGTTGATGCTGAAAACTGCCACCGACTGGGGCTGGATTACGTTACTTCATGAATCTCGTCAGACCCGCTCGGTTATGCAAGAACACTTTGAACGAAAAAAAAAATTGACGAAATGTTTCAGCATGGCAACATACACTGACGAGGAGGTAGAGTGAGCGAGAGACAGCAAGAGAAAGAGAGAGAGAGAGTGGAGAGTGGCTCTGATCGACAACAGCAGACGACGCATGGTTCGCGCACATCGGCTTACCGCCGACAGAGGCTTTGGGGGTTAACTTTGTATGGGCCACCTTTCGTGGTTTTGGGGGCAGTGGTGGCAGCCACAGAAGGGGGGAGCATGGTTACACCGGATGGCGGTGAATTCATCGAGACGTAGTTTTATGCGCTGATTAACACAACAGGTCTCGGTCTCCGCCGCAAGTCGCACGGGACCTGCGTATGTGTTTGTCTCTGCTTCCAATCCTTTTTGCCATTTTGGCTTTCATGCCTCAGCGTGTCTATTTTGGAAAACTGATTCGCTTAGAGCACACTCTTAATGGCTGTTATGCGTAGCTCTGTGCATTCAAGTCTCGATGCTGCAATCGCTCTGAGCGTTGGATACATCGATCAGTGGCGACATGGGAGGTGCTCGGGGGAGCAAGCGTTTCTCTTGACATTCAAAACTAGAAATAGAAGAGAGATATGTTGCTTTTTTTTTTGTTATTTTCCTTCCATTTCACAACCCATGTTTCGTACCATGACTATTTCTGCTGAGATCGACCCGTCGTAGCGAAGTAGCGGCAGTAAATTCATTAAACCGAAATGGCTCCGAGCGACTCGATTTGCCCACTGCACTTTGCACTTTTTTTCGGTTGATTTTCACTTTTCTGAGAGCTATTAAATTACCGCAAACGAAATGACATCTCTCTGGTAGTAGAATTAAAAGCCTCGGCGTGACAGCAGTGGAGCACAAATGGCGCAGAGTGGTTTTATTTCACATCCAAGGCTCTCTGGTGGAGAGGATTCGATTGTCATTGACTCCTTTCGGACAGGTGTAATTAACCCACTTTTCCGGCGCGAGAAGCTGATTTCGCATTTATGGGCTCGGATTTGTATTGCAAACTATTCCGTTGCTGCTGTTGATGCTGCCGTTGTTAGTTTCTGATGCTGTCTGTCATTTTTATGCGTTTACGTTGAGGTTAGTTAATGGGGTGCTTTTGCGAAATACTTTACTGTTTCTCAACTAGATAATGGAGTAAAGGTTAGCGTTCGATAGCTACGATGATTAATCAAAATTGTGAATGTTGGATAGAATGGAACAATCGCAGGCACAAAGTTCAACTGAGAAGATGAAGTTATACAACTTTCTGCAGAATCCCCAATTGTGTATATAATTTTTGGAAAGTTCGCATTTTTTACATAACATATATTGATTCTTCTAGAATGGCACTAATGTTCTCCGAGGGTTTTTTCCCATTTCAACTTAGGTGGACCTTGGGTTATTTTTAGTAGTACTTAGATGAGATTTCTTATGCCAAATAACACACCCTGAATATATTCAGAGTGGCAAGCTCTAGAATACGCTCAAGTGGAAATAATTTCATTGACGAAAAATCCTTCGGGAACCGAACCCGAATTCCCAGCATGATAATGTGTAACGCTAATCACTCAGCCACAACAGCCGAATATACACTTTTTAAAAAAAAACTTATAACTTTTGAATTGTTTGAGATAGCCTTTCTAGGAAAAATATTAACCTGAAAAAAATGTCTCTTTTGAGGCGAAACTCTTAAAGAAATGGTTTTTAAAATGATTTTTGAATTTAGAGTCTCTATGGATTCGACAGAAAGACTCTAACTTTTTTGACTGATTTGTGGATAGCAGAAAATGGTTTCACACTGATATTATACAAGCACTAGCGATGCGGGCTAAATAGAAAGATGATGCCACAGTGACATTGAGTTCAAGCGATTGTGCGGAAAGTTTCATGACTTCTGGGAAAATCTGCAGCATTCAAGCTGCCGGTCTTGTGGCTGTGTGCTTTGAGTGTTTTTTTATAGAAGTTGAATGCTCTAGATGTATCCATTTTGGCGTAGGACTACCTCTTTTATTTTTGAATTGGGATGTAAGTTGAAGGTTTCGTTACGAGAGCGTGGAGTGGTAATCACTTCATTCAAAAGATAAAAGATCTATGGATGCTTTTGATTGTTACTTATTAACCCAAAAACTTCAATAGCCCATAAACTGTTCCGAAGCCCAAAAGCCTCAGTCATAAGTCCGACATTTTCGAAGAAAAAACTTGAAAATCGACTCTCCTCTAAGTCGCTTCGTTTTGACTAGAATTACTTCGGCATATATCTGTATAGCCGAAGTATCATTTGGGGAATTATGAAACTAGACCATCGTAAATGTCGCAATGGAATGTTATGAATGATTTAGGTTCACTCAAAGAAAGCATTCTGTGTAATTTCACTCTCTTTCTCTTTCTCTCTCTCACTCTCACTCTTTCTCTCACTCTCTCACTCATTCTCTCATTCTTTCTGTTTTTCTCTCTCTTTCTCTCGCTCTCTCTCTTCCTCTCGCTCTCTCTCGTTCTCTCTGTCTCTCTCTCTCTCTCTCTCTCTCTCTCGTTCTCTCGCTCTCTCGCTCTCTCTCTTTTTTTCACTCTCTCTCGCTCTCTCCTTCTCTCTCCCCCTTTCTCTCTCGCTCTCTTGTCTCATTGTTTCTTTCTCTGTCTTACTTTTTCTCTCTCTTTCTTCATTTATCACTCTCTGTCTCTCTCTCTCTTTCTCTATTTCTTTCACTCTCTCTCTCTTTCTCTCTCTCTCTCTCTCTTTTTTCTTCCTCTTTCCATGTTTCTCTCTTTTCCTCTCTCTCTTCAATTTTTAGTTTCACCCCTTGGAGTCGGTTTCGGTTTTCCAGGGGTCGACATAAGCGAAAATTGATTTTGTGGGTCGACGAGGTCTAAAATCGACCCCTATTAATTAACACATGTTCTCATTCGAAACATCCAAGATACGGTATAAATTATAAGTATAAGTGTATTATTGCTGTAATTTCTATTATTATTAATTACACTTGATATTTACTTAATATTATGTTTAATTATTGTTGAGAATATGAAGTCAAATTGACTCACTTCACTAATCGCAATGTTTTTGAATTGGTAAGTATTTTGTATGAATGAGATAAAGATAAAATTTCAAATTAATTTGGCTATAGGGGTCGATGGCATCATTCCATTCTGGAGAAAGGGTCTGTTGACAAAATAGTTTGAGATTCCCTGGTATATACGATGTGTGAAAGCTGAAAAAGTAAATCTGGTATTTGTTATTTATAGATTTTAATTATTTTTTTGTCGGTAGAGCTTTTGTGAGTCTAGGAATAGACTCACCGATCGATTATTAAATTTTCGTAATTTCGAGCATTGTTTCCGGGTTGAAAGTGGCGTCAAAGTTCCAGTGTTAAGAAGGTATTTTGATGCAATGAGTTCTTCGGTAGCATAATGTGTTGATTATTTCTTTGAAAACTGTGTTTTTCGAAGTGTCGAAGATGCAACTTTGCTAAGAGACAGGGAAAAACTAATTGGATATTCAATAAGTTATTTAAATCGAAAGCCCCTTGACGTGGTCCTATGTCGCTCCGTTTATGTCCCCGACATCACCTATCCTTTTTTGTCACAAAAGTAGTTATACTACAGGTTCAGGGCTAAAAATTGAGCTTGAACTTGGGAGTAGCATACATTCTCATTGTGCAAGTTATGGTGAAGAGAGCTATAAATAGTCAATGACGACGTTGGCCACGTCCTTACAATCACCAGGCGAAGGAAAGGAATGTTAGTGTGAAATTCACGGCCAGAAGAGTCGCCTCTACAGCGTAGTATTATTTCGAAATCATCATTTTTTTTTTTGTGGAGAATAATTATGTATCTAACAAAACGAAAAAAAAACTATGGTCGGTTATACCTATCCGCAAGCTTGATGTAGGGCTACCGTTGGCTCAGTAATCATTTATTTGTATTGATTAAAATATTTATTAAACTAGTGATTGAATGGAGGAATTTCCGAAATAAATTGCAAACAAAACCCAATTTCGGTCAATGCATGAGTATTATGGTAGATTACGTTCTTCGTTGCATGTGAATCTAATCACTAAGTCTATCTTTTTACGTATGGCATAAATTCATTCAGTTATCGTGGACTTCTAAAATATGTGAACGAAAGAATTATCAAGCGATCAGTGTATTTTACATTTCCCTTTGAAGTTATTGAATCTCCCAAGTTTTCGTACTTCTCTAACCGCAAATTTGCTTGATTTGATGAACTTTAGGTACTCAGATTTGATTTTGACATGCACGTTGAACACATATTGTTGAATCAATCGACGTTATCGCAGCAACTGGTTATCAATATTTGCCCGATCATCGAACGGCTAGCGTAGAAGTTGAAGACATGAAGTGATATCTTCCAATGGAATCTTGAATAACCGAGCCGTATTAGGAAAACATTCCTCTCTGCACAAATGCAAACGAGTACAAAAGTATAGTCATTTTCATTTATTTTCTCATTTATTTATATCATTTTCCCCAAGCTCCCTGATTTTGAAGTCTGTGTTATTATTATTATTGTTTTTAAGCTATTGAAACAAGTTTCGGGCCAATGGGTAACATGCATATAATTCATAGACATTTTATCTTTCGAATGGAGAGATTATCATACCCCTCCGTTGAGCCTGCAAAAAGGTATTAGTGTTCAAAACCTTGCACTCCAAATATAACACTCTCG
Organism: Toxorhynchites rutilus septentrionalis; assembly: GCF_029784135.1. NCBI lineage: Eukaryota > Metazoa > Arthropoda > Insecta > Diptera > Culicidae > Toxorhynchites > Toxorhynchites rutilus. Next base: position 219,602,443 of record NC_073745.1, on the reverse strand, counting down.
TTTTCGAAACTTTAAACTTACACCCCGGTACAGAAATAAATTTCAATATTTTAGGTGATTTTTTTTTAACTTTTCGCCTGGAAGTATGTTTTTTAGTGGCAGCATTATATTCTTTGCGGAAAGTCTATCTAAATACCTTTCACTTGAAGTCAAGTAGTCGAAAATCGGTTAAGTGGTTCAAAAGATGCGAATTCGCGAAAATGGGCGCATTGGTAAAAATTTCATTTTTTCAGACAACACTAGTACTGAATAATGGATCCAAAAGATGAATTAAAAATATATTCGTCGTAACTTTTTTTTCACTAGATCCTTCTATCATTGCTGACCCGAGAAAGCTTTTCGAACAACTTTTTGAAGCAAGAATAATTTATGGAAAAGTTTATTTTCGTAACTTTTTGAAATATGTTAAGAATAGTTTTGGAGTTTTCAATAAAAAAACAGTTACCTGAGCCAAACGAGTGTGCAAAGTTACATTCAAATCGGAGCCACTGTACCGTTTTGTCTCATATTCCGAACACTTAAGCTTTGATGGCCATTAAACAGTGTATCATTACTCAAAATGATACTTTTTCGCGAAATTAATTTGATTTTTGGATACAATAGAGCCTTCTATTTCATTTGACTTCACAAAAATTGATTTACAAATATATTTTCATGGTGAAAAACTAAAAATTACATAAATCACATTTGTCTCAAATTCTGAACAGCCAAAATGCATTTGTTTGAAGAATTCATAACTTTTGAACTACTGGACCGATTCAGATAATCGATATATTAATTTAAAGCGAATAAGCTAGCCTTTTGTGGAAAAATATTTTACTCGCAAGAATGTTGGCTTTGGTTTTCGTAATGATCGATTGTGTTCGTTTTGTTCTAGTTTACATGGTTTCGGCACCTAGGGCGCAATATATTTTTTATATTAGGCTGTCCAAAAAGTCCTGCGGTATTTTTTTTTTTGAATTTTCATTTGTTCATAAAATTAGTTACAATCATCTGTTTTAAGTCAAATATGCGCCGTTTTGTTCGATGACTTGTTCCCAACGAGATGCCAACTTCATAATACCCCTGTTATAGAAGCTCGCTTCCTTATTGGCAAAAAACTCGGATAGCCAATTTTCACAGGCCTCTTTTGTGGCTAACTTCTGACTACCTAGCTCGTTCGCCATAGACAAAAACAGGTGGTAATCACTTGGTGCAAGGTCCGGACTATACGGCGGATGCAAAAGAACCTCCCATCCGAGCTCCCGGAGCTTCTGGCGCGTCACCAAAGAAGTGTGTGGCCTGGCGTTGTCCTGATGGAAGACAATGCGGCCTCTGTTTATCAAATATGACCTCTTCTTCATGAGTGCTACCTTCAAGCGGTCCAGTTGTTGGCAGTACAGGTCCGAATTGAGCGTTTGGCCATAGGGAAGCAGCTCATAATAGATTATTCCTTGACAATCCCACCAAACACACAGCAGAACCTTCCTGGCCGTTAATGAGGGCTTGGCCACCGTCTGAGCCGCTTCAGCGGGCTTCGACCACGACCGTTTGCGCTTCACGTTGAAGCGGATGCCAGTCACCATCCGCTTCAGAAACGGGTCGATTTTGTTGCGATTCACATGCGTCGATACGGTCAAAGATGTTTTTTGCGTCAACGTGTGTGGCACCCATACATCGAGCTTCTTTGTGAATCCAAGCTTCTTCAAATGGTTAATAACGGTTTGATGACTTTGTCGCAATTTTCGACGACAGGCCTTCCGGAGCGTGGCGCATCTTCGACGACCTCTACACCAGAACGAAAACGTTGAAACCATCGTTGTGCGGTGGAAATGGAAACTGTATCGGGTCATAAACTGCACAAATTTTATTGGCAGCTTGAGATGCATTTTTGCCTTTTTCATAGTAGTACTGTAAAATATGTCGGATTTTCTCTTTATTTTGCTCCATATTTGCGACACTATAACTCACGAACGACTTAACCAAACAAAACACTGTCAAGGACTATAAAATACCTTTCCAACAAGCTATAGTATGACGATATGACGATACAATGAATACAACTAGAACTACGCGCTTACAACGACACCTCGCGGAAATACCACAGGACTTTTTTGACAGCCTAATATTTTTTCTTGCAAGCTGAGGATTTTTTACATGACATATCAAAAAATCAGAGGTGTGTGTTTTTTATCGTTTTTGAGTTGTTTTTCAAATTTAACATGATTTAACATGATTTAGTATTTTCTCAAAAAAGACCAGTTAACTGGTTTAATCTGAATCGGTCCAGTAGTTCAGAAGTTATGGTTTTTTGAAAAAAGTCATTTTTGGAAAAAAAAAAAAAAACAAATTAAAAAAATTAATTTTTGAACCACCTTAGAATGGAAATGGTCACCCTAACAAAAAAATTAAAAAAATGCGGGTCTGATATTTTGCGATAAAGAACAAAACTACCACTTTTCACGGAAATCGAAGAACCACTATATTGGCATGGAATGGAATAATCGAATCAATATATAATCGAGTTCGACCTGTTACTTCAGGACCCCGGTTTTGTGGTTTAAGTTGAAAACCTGACTGAGAAAATCAATTTTACTCTCGTTGGTTTGCACCTGTGACCTGCGTTTTGCAAGGAAAAAGCTTGCAAACAATTGCTAACAAATGGTCATTTTATATTGTTGCTCCATAATTGGTTTGTTCTTGTGCTCCATTTTGGGAACTATCGCTGTATTTGCCGGGAAATAGTGTGTTCAAACATTTTCTTTCGGAACTCGTTTCATACATCGGAACATGATTCAAATTACGAACACGCTAACGCTAATTTTAATAAAGATTTCTGCATAAAAGTTTTTTTTAACAATTTATAGTAGATTCGTAACGAGATTCTTACCGAACGAACATATAAAGAGCAATTAAAATAGTTTAAACTACAAAAATTGAAAAATTCACGATGCTCGTTTTCTACGGAATTTGCTAATGCAAACATTTTTTCACTGGTTTTCGATAGACACTTTTTTTTTGTAAATTGAAACGAGTAGGTCGTTTCATGAAAATTTTAAATTGAGTTACGCCTAATGTTAGATATCAGACCACGAATAGAATCAGACGCTCAGAATAATCGATCAAGAACTTAGTAGTCCTCGACGAAAATTCTAGATTATAGAATGCCTAAAGATCCGGAAGTAGAGACAGAAGTATAAAAAAATTTACTAGAAGATTTGAAAGGTTTCGCAATCGGAAAGAACAGAGGAATCGACCTTTCCATTCTGAGCCGCCGAGCGAAGAAGTTCAATTTTGGTGAAAACGAGTGACATTATTTTGAGTAGTTTTTTTTTTTAAAGTAACAGTAAAAATAGTTTCAAAACGTTTCGAGTATTAAGTTTTGATTATTTCCAGAAATTTTCGGAGTGATTTGGATAAAAATATCAATAAATCATTGTGTTAAATTTTATTTAGGACATTTGTACAATCAATCAGTACAATTAAAAGTTAGTGCAGCAGTGTGCTTTGCACCCAGTAAAACGGAGGTAAATTTTTATTAAAGCAACATTGGTTTGATGATTTTATAATAATGAAAGGCAATTTATACAGCCTTGGTGGCTCCGTGTACATGTTACATTTACGTGCCCGATTCCTAGTTTGGACTGCGCTTGCGTTCCGGCGATCAGCCATCGCTGTGAGATCTTGGTGCTACGGAAAATCCCCCGGAGTGGTCTATCGCCTCGTGGTTGCGTACCACTATAGACCATTCTGGAGCGCGTTGGTCAACGGAAGGGAAGCTCGGCCCGTGTGAGTCGCACGCTACACGCGACCCTACTCCAACACGGTAAGCTCAGGACGGGAAAGTCCACCAACGCCAGCGAGATTTACCGGAACTCACGTCGGTGAGAGTTGTGGTGTCGGAGCGGAATAAATCATCACGCTGCTCCACCATTTGAAAACCCCACCGTTGCTGCACGAGTGGGCCCATCCCGGTATTAAAACATCAATTAAAGTGAGTACCCTGAAACAGAACGCTATATAACGGACCACCACCACAGTTACGCGTAAAACGACACCAATTAGTAGGGACAAAATATTGTGTTAGTAGGAGAATCATAGAGTTAGGAAAACACGTAAAGTAAAGAGTGACGTCACAAGTAATTTGGAATTGTTGGGAAAAGGAGTTAGGTGTCTTGACGAAAATAAGAAACAAAGATTCGGAAAATTTCTGGAAAAGATTTGGTTAATTTTTATTAAAATATTAGCGGTTTATTTTAAAATTAGTAACATTTTCTTATTTAGTTTCGGTTAGAAAGAAAGATTGGGTTCCTCAAAACGACTGAGAAACTTTTCGAAATTCTCGTCAGCAAATTGGGAAGTGTGGCAAGCCGCAATTTGAAGGAGGATACTGTAGCGAGGCCTACGGTACGCGCTGGTCCGGGCAACAATCAATCCGAATCCCGACAGAGGACATTGGTCCTCTGGCGCAAAAGTCGGCGATTTTAAAAGGCTCGCACAGAACCCCCCTTACAAAATGCTTAGTATTATAAATTATAGGCAGTATCGATACCTGTAAATTAATTTAAAAATGAAGCTTATAAACCAAAGCATGTTAGGGTTTTCATTATGCAATTATTTATAACATTAAAGTTCAGTAAATTCTCATTTGAAAATGATGTGTTCGGAATTTGAATCATACGTCAAAACTCAATTCAAATTCCGAAATCTACTTCAATACTAATTTAAATAAATGTTTCTGCACAAAATATCAGTGTTTTCATCCATTTATTGTAGATTCTTACTTCTCTAGCACTTAACATGAAAACAGCAAACGAAACAGTTGAAAGTTGACAAAAACTGAAAAAAATACGATGCTTGTTTTTTTTACGAAATTTGCTAACGCAAACATTTTATTATTGGTTTCGACTTTCACTTTTTTGCAAATGCTTAATATTATAAATTATAGGCTGTATCGATACCTGTAAATGATGTTGAAATGAAGCTTATAACCCAAAGAATGTCAAGGGTCTCATTATATAATTATTTGTACCATTAAAGTTTAGTAAACTTTCATTTGAAATTAAGTGTTCAAATTCCGAACACTACTTCAATACTAATTTAATGAATATTTCTGCACAAAATATAATTTTTTGACGTAGAACTACGTCTTTCAGGAAGGGTGCCAAATCAGAAAACAGGTCACGTTTTTATGAAATAAAGTTAACTTTAATATCTATTTTCACTGTGAACGAATTCTCATGATTTGCATAGCAATCGAATTGAAAATTCTCTAAGATTTGTTTGATGTGCTATACATTACAATTCGCTAATCTAAAAACGGTTTAAATTCATTAAAAGTGGAAGAACCTACTTTTTTCCCATACATTTATTCTCCCGATTTGTGTGCTAACCCTACCCGTATTTCAAACGATTATAACTCGAACATTTCTTGACAGATCGGGAAAATGTTTGCATCAATTGATAGGAAATATTTCTACGCATCTATCACAATTAATAAAATGTTATTTTTCATGAGATGAAAAATTGAATAACTGTAAAATGTCTAGCGTTATCTAAACGCTCTAGCTGCTAAGTTTTGATTGGCCTGATTTACGCTTTCCCCAACACAGACTTCAAAATCAATGTAGCTGTGGAAATCCGTTTTGAAAATATACATGCAAGTCGGGGGTATTTTTGTTCCCACTGAGCTGTGTTTCCCTAACACGGACTTCAAAATCAATGTGCCTGGCGGTATCTGCTTCATCATAACATGTAAGTCGAGGGTATTTTTGTTCCCACTGAGCTATGTTTCCCTAACACGGACTTCAAAATTAATGTGCCTGGAGAAATCCGCTTTGCAAATACATGCAAGTCGAGGGTATTTTTGGGTGTTGAGTACTTTTGTACTCGCTTGTCGTTGTGCAGACCGGAATATGTTTCCCTAAAACGTCCTTTTAAACTGAGAAGCCTGGGAAAAGCGTTATTTCAGATACCTTAGGTAAATGAAATTTCGCGGTTCAAGAACTACGTAAACATGAGATGTGCAATAATTTCAGAGGGAAATGTGAAATACAATGATCGATTGACAATTCTTCCGTTCACATATTTTGGTAGTCCGAGGCATCATATCTAACGTAAAAGGACGTTCATCAAATTTATTTGTAACGAAGAACATAATTTATTACAAAAATTTCGATGCATTTTAAAATAATATTCGAAGTGGTAAACAAGTGAATTGCATAGGATAACTGCGTAGTTCTACGTCGAAGATATGCGGTCGTGTCCTAGATACAACTCCATACAATTTTTTCATCCATTTACCATAGTCCCTTACACGACCCGAAATCTTCGAAGGTGAAAAATGAGGACCGACTCTACTCTCAGTAGCTTCGCTTCGACTATAACTGCTTCGACAGTCGTCGCCAACAAAAAGTGATTTGACTAGAAAATGAATTGACTAGCGAGGATGACTGGTGAACTAGTCCAGTCAGTGGTTATTTTAACTGTCTCGACTAATGAATACAAATCTGCCTCTTCATTCAACTGACTTCAATCCACACTTCCATTTCCCCCTGACACTAATTTCATACCTGCGTACACAATCTTATTTTACGTCCATGTAAAGAGGAACGAAAACATGATTTCTGATGCAAAAAAGAAGATACCCCATCAATGGACGGTTTATTGTCTACCCATTGTGAACTCAAACCAACGAACTTAGACAGTTATCAGGTATGCTATAAAGGTCCTCGCGTTAGGATTAGTAAATAACGTGCATAATAGCGCACACACACTGCACGTTATTTTATACGTGTAAGTAATTTTCTTGTACGATACAAAATAATCTAGTTCACCTGTGGCGTATGTCAAACCACGATGAACTCAAACATCGATGCATGCACATGTACATGGGAGAGAGAAAGAGAGGAACGAAATCATTTTGGGGGATGCAATCAGGACAATTTGACTGGGAATAATGAAATGATATAGTCGAGGCGGTAGAGGGAGATAGCGACTAAACGACCGACTGACTGTCTATGTCTGACTATAACCCAAAGACTGTCAAGGCTCTCATTATTCAACTATTTATAACATTAAAGTTCAGCAAATTTACATTTAAAATGAAGTGTTCGGAAATTGAATAATGCAAAGAAACTTGATGCAAATTCCGAACACTACTTCAATACTAATTTTAATTTTAATCTAATTTGCATAAAATATCAGGCATCATTTCCACTGGTAGTGATTCGTTTATTCAGTTATACAGGGTATGAGGTTGCTGAAAATCCTTCATGATAGAGAATCACACTTGATGGAAAGGATCTTCGTAGCTTCAATGGGCTGTGAGTTTTAGATCAAGAAATACATTTTGTTCAGATAAGGGTTCCAAATTTGAGGCGAGCAAAATTATTCACAATTACTGTTAACATTCTAGAACATAAAAATGCTCTCATGGTGTTTCATGAACCTCTGGCCTCGGTCTGGGCGCTTTCCATCTCAAGATGTAGCGAAACATGAAAATAAATTGACACAGTGTACCTACCTACGTTCAAGGACACCGAAGCTGTATCCAACTTTCGAATCGCGCGAAATAGTCTGCGAACGGTGAAAAAGGCACAGAACACCGAAAACAAAAGCGAAAAAACACAACATTGTTACGCAATCGAAAGTGTAGCCCCCTCTGAATTGGCATATGACCGGCTCAATGCAAGATGTATTGAAAGTACCAACAACAACAACAACAACAGTAACCGAATTAAGCGCTGTTGAAGAACAACGACTGCAGCAGCCGCGGCACCAATTGTTATTTCTTGTTCTGCATCTTCACATCTTCATGCCTATTTCTTATGTTTTACAGTTCTTGTCCCAAACAAGACGACGTCTGCCAGGGACCCGTTAATGGTCCGGTTTGTCTGGGTCAGACCGCGGACAGGACAGCATCGCAAACCGCTCATATGGTACACCAAAATAAGGGCAGAAGAACGGGACAAACTCACGCTAAAACAATAATAGTAACAACACGCCATAATTCGATGCGATGCATTCGCGGGGTGTCCACGCGATGTTCAACAGTGAGTTGGACTGAAAAGGTAGCAAACGGACGACGTATCGACCATTACCAGAGTGAGCTCCGGTGGAGGAGAAGGCTTGGGAAAGGGGTGCAGAGCAGCAATGTCAAGCTGCAGAAATGCGATCCGAAAAGGTCAAAATATTCTTGCGATCATCGTTCGGGTTTGCGAATTGTGGGACAGAGGCGATCTTTATCGTACATCAATAAGTTTAGTTAATCCACCTTGTGGCTTGAAAATGACACATCAATATTGTGATATCAGTGGCACTGAAAAAAATAAGTATTTTAAACGAATACTTTCAAAATGTGGAGGAGATCTTACTCGATCTGACAGACAGTTGGGTTTTTTACAAACAATTGAAGTAGATGTGCTCTATATTTTATGAAAAATAAAACCAACGATTTCTGAGCAATTCGTTCTAAGATATGTCGTTCAGCCTGGAAATGCTCTGTTGTTCTATTGAAACAGTTTCCAATCGGAATCACCGTTCCAAATGAGATGGAACTGACAATATTTTTTTTATCATTATGTGAAACCAGATTACTTTATCACTTTCCCACAGCTGTTTTTCTCCCTTACACCAATCGCCAAAGGCGATTATCTCAATATCGTCCCTGGCAATTACATGACGAAACGCGAGAAACAAGAAAATCCAAAATTATTAAACCCAACGAATCAGAATCCTTTCTCTCAGCGGCGAGTGAACGGAAAATCGGTTCGTTGTGGTCACTTTTTCCTCGGCCTCGGTTCCACAGCAATCGGGATCCTTTTGCGTAGTCAATCTCGTGTTACGTCACGCCAACACGGGCTGAACTGCCAATTTGTGCCGATTTCGTTTTTGTTTTTGGAACATCGTGAGATTTGCGTGGTGATCATTGTTTTAATAATGAATGCATTTTGTTGTAGTAAATTCACGAACATGGATTGAACTCTAAAGGCCAAATAGCCTGCAAAAAAAAAGCAGTTCCCGCGTGGATATAAGTCCGTGCGATTACACAAGACCTACTTTCTCTTGGCACGATTCGCTGAAGTATAAGAATATAACATCATCGAACCGCTTCGCGGTTTCCCCACAATTATATGGAAATGTACGATTTCGGGGGCCCATAATGTGCGGTCGCTTCCAGGAGGGATCTCGCCGTCTGGATCGAAACGCGCGCACCTTTCGAATCCTCTCAACATACGGCGGGATCGTACCGTTCTTGAGTTTCACTTTTTTTTCGGCACTACGACGGCAGCTACTCCAAGCCAAATAAATGTGTGTTCATCGCTGTGAAAATATTCCACCAAACATGCATACCCCTCCCACCCACCTTCAGCATTCGTTATGTTTTCAGCGTGTGTAAAGGTTGATTCAGCTTTTTTTCTTGTATTTTCGTGGTACCCACCGAAATATGCATATTATAAATTATGGCACCAATGCGCGCGATCTTCTTTCGGTGCGCTCTCTTTCGCTGTCAGATGAGGTTTCATTTCATTCTGTTTGGCGCCGATTCGTGTATGGGTTGGGTTTTTTTTCGTGTGGTCGCTCTCTTGGAAGGACTATTGTGTAATGCATAGATCGGCAACGGCAGCAGAGCGAATAGCAGCGGTTCCTTTCCGAAAAAAACGGGTACCCTAGTAGTTCCCGCCCTGCAAAATTATGATGGCAATGGAGTTTAGTGTAGTCGTTTCGGTAGATGAGGTGTAAATGCAAGGGTCGATATATAATTTTATGATGCTCCATGATTTGTGACTATAGTAAAGAGAGCGAGGAAAAACGGTTACTTTTATTGCATATGTCCAGTCCCGAATGGTAGGTGATATGCTATGGAGGTTTCGTATTTTAGTACGTGTCTTTTAAATTGCATTTTAAATTTCATTACTTTATGATATGATTTCTTCACAACAACTGTACAATAATATCGGAATCCGAACACAAAATTTCAGATATAACTTCAATACTCTGATGAACTCAGATGATAAACTCAGATCCCTGACACTTGATTTCAATGTCTGGACTCAAATTTCTAAGTCGGGCTCCAAATTACAAGATTTCGGATTACAGGTCCACAATGTATTCTTAAATTGCAAATACAGGTCGGACTCGATAATCCGGAGTATTGATTTTTTTTTCACTCCGGATAATCGAGTCAAAACATTTTTTTTCTTTATTTGTTTTTTTTTTGCATGTATTTTTCGTTTTTTGAAAATAAAAGAGGAATTCGATTTTTGATTCTTCCTCTTAAAGTCAGAAAACACCTTTCTCACATGAAAAAAAATAATTTATCCAGATTCTCTCAGAAGGTGATAGACGATCATATTTGATGAAAAAAATCCTTCTACGCATTTGTTCGAATTTCAACATTGACAGAGTTACAAAACTTTTTTTTTGTTTCGGACTCTGTTGCTTCAAACTGGCTCTACATCAAAAAGTACGCTACGGAAGACGATGCTTTCCGATGCTTTCATTTGAAAGATGAGAAAATTTAGTACAGGATATAGTAGTGGAACCACTAAATCAGTGAATTTTAATAACATTTTGGAAGTGAAATTTTTAATGTGTTATTATTAATTTTATCCTAAAAATTTATATTAAACTAGATTGTTTCTATCAATTAAAATGAAGTTCTTTAACCGCTCCACAATTTGTTCTTTGACGCACAACTTCTATCTTTCTTAATTTGGCTGCAATATCGATATAAACAATTCCTGGTGAAAATTCAAGCCAAATCTTCAAAAATCACGATTTTTACCCCACTGTACAAGTAATAGCCACTTAAAACTCACCTTAACGGTGAAAGGTTAAATTTTTTCATGAATTAAGCCATACTTGAAATATAAAAAAAAATCCAAACTGAATATAATCGAGTCAAAATTGTACCGGGTGCGGCAACTTCCTTTTTTCAAAACTCAATAAAAACTATTGTATGCATCGGAAAATATTTATTTATTTTTCATAATGTAGGTACATGTCTGAAGTTTTTTTATTTACATTGTTTTGAAGATCAAATCTGTTAGGTGACGTTCCCCATTCTCCATACATTGCGTAAACCGATTTCTGACGTTTGTCATAACTCTTGTTAGCATAGCAGGTGTTATGTTGGCAATTTCTTCTTGGATGTTGATCTTCAAATCTTGTAGGGTTCTTGAACGGTTCACATAAACACGGGATTTCAAAAAACCCCATAGAAAAAAATCACAAGGGGGCAGATCGGGAGAGCGTGCCGACCATTCCAAATCGCCTCTAATTGAGATAAGGCGCTCCGGAGAGTGTTCCCTCAAAACAGCCATCGATGCTCTTGAAGTGTGTGCTATTGCACCGTCTTGTTGGAACCAAATGTCCTCCAAATCCAAATTTTCTAGCCGTGGGGAAAAAATTTTTTTAGCATGTTTACATACCGGTTCGAATTCACTGTCACTGTAACCTCATTTTCCTCAAAAAAAAACAGGGACCAATAATTCCAGCTGAGGAAATTGCACACCACACTGTGACTTTGGGTGAATGCAAAGGCTTTTGATGCAATTCTCGAGGGTTGATGTCAGCCCAGTAGCGCATGTTTTGTTTGACCCATACCACGTGAAGTCACGTTCTGAAAGTTCCTGCACTATCACCATCTTATAGGGATGAAAATGAAGATCATCACGAAAAATTCTTCTTACATAACGATCGGACAGTCCAAGGGCAGATGCGTGTTTGCGCGCAGAACGCCGTGGCGATCACAACATTGACGCTCTCAGTCCTTCAATGTTCTCCGGTGATCTAACGGGTCGAGGGGCTCCAGTTCTTCCTTTTGTCGTACTTGCAGTTTGTCTGAATGTAGTGACCCATGTAACAATTGATTTGCGGTCTGGGACGGGAGCCAACGAGGCTAAATTAATGCGATTCCGAAATGCACGCTGTGTTGCAATAACCGAACCTCCGCTTGAAAAGTAAACCTCAACGACAAAGGCTCGCTCCTCACTATTCCAACGCTTGATGGCGAATGAACCGTGTCGGGACAAAACTTTACAGTGTTCCCTCTTGAACGAGACCACAAGCGCTCCGCTATGACATCAACTAACTGAGTGGTGCGCATTTTAAAAAAGGAAGTTATGCTGCCGCACCCTGTATATAATCGAATCATGTATAATCGAGTCTGTATATAATCGAGTCCGACCTGTACCGTATTCTATTAGTCAAAGCATTTCATTTGATACCAATATTAAGGGGATTGCAAAAAATACATCGACCATTTTGTGGCGGCGACCTTTTCGAATTTATGTTGTTCATAGTGTAGTGTATTCTCCAAATCAAGCCATTCAGCCAGAATACGCAGTTTTATAATGACAGTAGAATTAAATGTATGTTCCAAATTTCAAATCAATCATTCAACAGACCGGAGTCAATTTTCTAGTAATGTGGGACAACCCAACAAACATTCAAACATACCTAGAAACAGGTCAAGCTGAATGAAACCATTCAAAAAGTAATTATCTGTTTGGGGACTGCGGCCATCTTGAAATTGGACTTTTCATTATCTGCTGTGTTTTACTAGTCGAGAACTTTCTTTTGATACATTTGTGGGCATTTTTCATAAATAACTGTGTTCTACTAGTCAAGCCTTTTCATTTGATACCCATATTGATGGAGTTGTGAAAAAAAATATATATGGCTCCATTTTGTGGTGGTGACCATTTTGAATTTGAATTTTTCATAAATAACTGTATTCTACTAGTCAAGCTCTTTCATTTGATACCAATATTGATGGGGTTCTGAGAAAATATGTAATCCGCCATTTTGTAGTGGCCGCCATCTTTGATTTGCATTTTTCGTAAATAACTGTAAATAAGCTATTCAATATAGAATTATTATACAAATTATTCAAAATTTCCGAAAATCAAAAATAAAATACTCCGGATAATCGAGTCTAAAATTCCGGATAATCGAATCCCGGATAATCGAGTCTCCGGATAATCGAGTCCGACCTGTACCAGTATTCTAAATTCATGATTCAGAACTATAGAGTTCAAATCCCAGAACCATCGTTGACGTTGCATATTCAGTTACGTATCACAATTTCATAGTACAGGTCGGACTCGATTATCCGGAATATTGAGGTTTTTTTTCACTCCGGATAATCGAGTCATAAAAAACCCATTTTTCTCTCGGTAAACGTAATATAATTATGATTTGCACTTATTTATTAAACGGTTTAATCTAGGTTGACCCGTTTGTATGTTTGTGACATTGTAAATTTGTAACTTTTTCTGTAGGGTTGTCCTACATTAATAGAAATGTGACCCTCTTCTTGTTGACCGATTGATCTGAAATTTGGAACACATCTTTATCTCTGGTGTCATTATAAAATTGCGTATTCCATGATCTTGAAAATCCAAGATGGCGGCCGCAACAAAATGGCGGATTATGGATACATTTTCTCAAAACCCTAAAAACTAAAGGTCACGAGTTAAATTCTCACTTCCGACATTCTTCCAAAAATGGAAGTAAAAATGACGAACCAGTGAAATGAGTTGAAAATCACTATAATACAGATAAAAATATATATATATATATATATATGTATATATATATATATATATATATATATATATATATATATATATATATTTACATTTTTCTTAAATAACTGTGTTCTACTAGTCAAGCCCTCTCATTTGATACCCATATTGATGAGGTTCTGAGAAAATATGTAATCCGCCATTTTGTAGTGGCCGCCATCTTAGATTTCAATTTTTTATAAATAACTGTATTCTACTAGTCAAGCCCTTCATTTGATACCCATATTGATGGGGTTGTGAAAAAAATATACATGGTGCCATCTTGTGGTGGCGGCCATTTTGGATTTGCATTTTCCATAAATAATTGTGTTCTACTGGTCAAGCCCTTTCATTTGAATCCCATATTGATGGGTTTCTGAGAAAATATGTAATCCGCCATTTTGTAGTATGGCGGCCACTTGGATTTTGGATTTTTCATGAATAATTGCAGTCTCCTAGTCAAGCCCTTTCATTTGATACCCATATTAGCCATTCACTATAGAATTATTATACAAATTATTCAAAATTTTCGAAAATCAAAAATAAAATACTCGGGATAATCGAATCCCGGTTAATCGAGTCTCCGGATAATCGTAATTTGAAATCGTGAATGGCATGTTCATACTCAATGAATAGAATACGGCGGAGCTCAGATTGCAATAGTTTCACTATCCACATTGTCCGTAAAACGAATGCTGCATTCGCATTTCGAGCGACCGATTTACGCTTGTCTGATTAGCAGTAATATTCATATATTGTACCTCGCTGATACATATTAGACCAGAGTAACACGATAGGAAAATGTGTGTTCTTCCAATTTTTGTTAATTGAACTCATTTATGGGTTGGGGAACTGCAATGTATAACGTACGGAAAATATTTTAGAGAACTTCCGATTCGATTGGAGTGCAGACTATTAAAATCCTTTCAGAGCTAAAATAATCATTAGCGTTAAAACTATTTCATAAAGAAACGTGACTTGTTTTCTGGTACCATTACTGAAAAATAAGTCTTAGGTCAAAAGAAGGTAGTGATTTCATATTCACATTTTCATTTTCATTCACTAACGTCAACAGGATTAACCTAGAATTGACAGACAAACTGTTTCTGTGCGAATACACTGAGCAAGATTAAAATTCAAATTCCAATAAGATAAATAAGATAAATTTATTGAAAATAATGACAAAAGAATGTTTTTCTCTTTATGCTTAAAATACGGCACCGAAGACGGGACAATCTCTGTATATAAAAATTGATTTCTGTCTGATTCTTATGGACTCGGAAACTACTGAAGCGGCATGAAAAATGGTATGTAGGGGTTTTTGGGGTCGGCGAAGGTTCTTATGATAGTTTGAGATCCCTTCCCCCTCTCTAGGGGGCAGCTGCCATACAAATGAAACACAAATTTCTGCATAACTCGAGAACTAATCAAGCAAATGGAACCAAATTTGAAATGTGAGAGTTCTTGGGTACGAGAAATGTTTCTACGATGGTATGACATTCCTCTGGAATGGAGGGGGGGGGGGGGGCTTCCATAAAAATAATACACATATTTCAATAAAACATATTCCAACCAAACATGACAATTGAAAATTTTCGGAAAACTTTGAATAAAATGGGAAAATTTGCGAAAATTCAATTGCCATATGTTCTACAATTACATATTGACAAGCGTTGTTAGTCCATTTGATGTTTGCGCTAACAAAATTGTACTTTGTTCGAAAGTGGAAATGGATTTTAATGTGATAAAACCCACTCCTATAGCTTCTTCTATCCATATAAATAAAAATGGATCGCCGAATGTGTTGATAAGAGCAAAACTCGAGAAAGGAATTGTTCGACTTAGGGCTGTCTTTATTCTATCATATTTTCTGTATCAAACATTTATTCCATGTAACGGATAAATATGTTATTTGCAAGTGGTTGAAAAGTCTTGAGCGAGAATTGCGTCAAAAAAAATCTGATATTATAATGACGAGTTTTGGTAGAAGTGCCAGGTATTTTATAGCAAAAGGTAATTTTGAAGAGTATATTAGAAGATCAATCAATGAACAGTTCTGCGATTGGACCCATGAACGTGCGCTTAGTATTAAAACGTAGATGTCATAACAAAAAATAAATTTTGGGCGGGACGAAGTTTGCCGGGTCAGCTGGTAACTTATATAGACTTGGAATTTTCGTGAGTTTAATCATATACTTGAAATGAAATTTAGAAAACGGATTGATAATCAGGTTTTAATCGTTGTTCTCCTTGCGTTGTAGTTCCAGATAAAATATGCTTGCAAATCACTGTTTAAAGTCAAAGGATTGCAGTATGTTTTGTCGAATTAGTGAGTTTGTGGGATTGTTTTTCAACTTCGGAACGCATTTTGTGTAGTCCGTAATCAATCCCAGATTTAACAGTTTAGATTATGTCTGGTAATAAGTACTTGAAGTTTTTTATGCGTTTAACTTATCTTGTTTTGTTTATACGATAATATAATTTTAAATTTACGCATTGACGCATTTTTTCATGTTTTATGATGATGTTTTTCGGTCTACGCTCCATCGAAATTTGGCATCATTCTTCTCACTTTTCTATTTGTGTTTGTTTCCCCAGCAAACCTTGCTCGCCATCATATCTAGAACTAATAAGCTCATTCCCACGATACAACCACGAAGATTCTACCGCCCCCTCGAATGATGCACGGAAACTCTTTTTCTCGATTGTGAAACTTTTCGTGCCAAAGTGTGGCCCACAAATTGCAACAAAAAAATTTTGCGTTCGGTGGTTCTTTTTTTTTCTTCGTTTCAATGTCTTGCGGTCATTGCAACGTTCGATCAGCACCCGCAAACCGTTAATCAAACTCGATCCATCATATTTCACGAACGAATCATTAATCGAGTATCATTAATGGGTAGAGGTCCAAATTACACAGCTAGTGGTCATACTGTGCTGTTTTTCTGCGAGTTACATTAGCTTTGAATTTAATTTAATAATCGAACTCGGACTGTCTCACTGTTTTTGTTGTTCGCTTCCTACATTATTCAACCTTTGGCAGTGAGCCAAGTTCTCAAGTTTCTCCGTTTTTTTTTTTTGCACCTTTTACTGATTTGTACTGCGTCTTCATCACTTTCCTTTTCGTTTGGATGCTTCAACCGAACGGAAGAAGCATTGCGAACCGTATCAAAGGAAGGAAGTAGAAGATGAATGGCGTGGATTAGTTAGTGGCGCTATTACAACATCAAAGCTGACTAAGGGTGGGTTTAGACTAGTGATATATTCATATGAAGAAATATGACGAGATTTATAGAAATCGCATCAACCGTTTACACTAGCGTGAACTTCTATAATGAATATATTCATATCTTCAGTGAATTTATTCACCTGAAGTAGAACTGCATCCAACTTTAGTGATTTCTCACCAGTGAGAAATTCACAAGCGTTTACATATGCTGAATTTATTCAAGTTATATAAGTGTATCATATTTATTCTCACCCGTTTACACCTATTTCACGTGAATAAATCCATCTATAGCTATAGATCTCCCTAATGTAAACCCGCCATAAGACTTAATCAGCCCGGGAAAGCGAGGAATGTGGACGCACGATTGTAGATCTCGAAGAGTGGGGCCGCGCAATACCTAGTCGATTTTTAGGGGGTGGCGATTTGGGGCGGCAGATTGATGTATGCGGCTACTGCTGCGAGAGGTAGAGTACTACGAGCGTCCTACTGACCTACTTTCGACACCACTACCGATATTCCACCCGCAAATAGCGACATTCGGTCACCGTAAACTACAGCTGTTGTGTGTATATCCATACACACACATACATTACATACACACCATTTTTCACCTCCGAGCACAACTAAGGCGAGGGAGAGAGAATCATCGGTGAGTTCTGTGTATGTGTGTGTGCTTATTGCGAGATTCCGATATGGTTCCGATCATATTTTCTTGTTGTTTTTGGCGCCCTCGTCGTGATAAATTCTCGCTTTCACGTGGCGAATTGGTGCGGCAAAAATTGAAAACGTGTCAAGAGGCCCAACAGCGGATTTGAACGAAAAACGCTCCGCTCGGTGAGGGCTGAGATGAATCAGTCAAAAGCCGCACACATGGGCATGTTCCTTTGCTCACTCTCACTCATGATGTTGAATGGGTAGCGTGATTTATCGACCTAATAAGGAAATTGTTGTGTTAGGCATGGAAATGGAGAATCATTTGCGACAGCTCCTGTGACAAATATGAATATAGAAGGGCAGAGATGCTAGATGCCTTCATTTTGAAAACATGTAATATTTTGTGAAGATTTTTCGAATAAGTTCCAAAATATGTGAAGACATACTTCTTGAAATTTTGTGAAAAACAACAACTTTTTTAAAAGTACATTTTGGAATACCAAAACATATGGTGAGGCATGTGAAGATCCTTAGTACGGAGTCCGCCAATTCAGTCGCCGATAATTTGGCATTAGTTTGACATCTAAATTGTTACGTAGCGGTTTTTGAATATTCGAAATATTGCCAAAATGGCGGCCATTCGAATGAAAATTTGGCTGTTTGGCAACAGATGTATTAAATCTATTCAAAAAACCATAAAAAAAATTTAAAAATTTAGGTATCGAAAACGTCTATGTAACGATTTAGATAATCCATTTTGAAATAACTTCTCGAACCAGCGTTTGAAAACGCTTTCATGCGAGGTAAGTTCGGTGTATGTTCCTTATCCAAATACTTTTCTATACAGCAACATGCGAAATTACCTTGGATATACAGGAGACTAGAACTTGTGCCTAAAGAAGCCTACCTAAAGAAAACAAATGCACTGTTCCATAAAACACCGCTGTTATGTCGTCTAATTAGTGAGTGTATGTGTCGTTTATCGGATTATTACCTCTGTAGACAGTTCTAAGTTTTAATCTTAGAAGAAAATAATTCATTGTTGTTTTTTGCTTATTTTAATTCGTTGTAGTTATTCTTACTAGACCAGTATGAACATTATTTCGATATATCAACAAAAATCACACCAAATCCATATCAGAAAAATTTCTGTTCAAGAATTCCTGCAAAAAATTTGACACCCCATCAAAGAATATTCATTCTAAACGAAAATCATCGATTAATCATCGTTCATTATTTTTATTTTTTCCTTTATTTGCTGCATGCAAACATGCAGTTTCTTCCAGTTTTGTATTCGCAAATAAAAGTCCGAATATCCGGCCAAACTCTTAGCTGTTTCATCACTACTTTTCATCGCTGTCAGTTTTTGTTTATCTAATGATAAATAGCATTTCATTACTTGCGATAGATGTGTAGAAATATCAATTCCCTATCAATTGATGCAAACATCTTTCCGATCTAGTTAGAAATTTTCGAGTTATAAGCAATCGGAATCTTTCATTTTTTCCTGCATGTTCTGTGTTTAGGTTTTTATTTTACCCCTCATATAAAAAATGGCGTCACCCGAAAAGCAGCGTCTCGAATTGATTTTGCGCAAGCACCTGGAAAATCCTCAACTCCTTCATCGGGATATCGGAAAACAACTCGGAATCGTGCAGTCAACGGTGAGTCGTTTGATTAAACGTTACTTCGAAACTTTGAGCATCGAACGGAAGGAGAAATGCAGCCAGAATGGATGTTCTATTGGTGATCAGGATCACAAGCGTGTCGTGAAAGCGTTTAAGGGAGTATTCTAGTGTAGAGACACGAATTTCGGAGTTTTTTTCGAGCTCCGCAAAAATAAAACAAATGATATTTGTACTATCAATTATATCATTATTTGTTCATCTATCTTTCAATAATGAATCAAAAATTGAACGAAGAAAAATATACTCATAACTAGAATAGATAAGAGCTGTTGCAGTAAGGGTTGCGAAATAAAGTGGTGCCATGGCGTACACGATTCCAGTCCTTCTGGTTATCTGAAACAAAAAAATCGAACAAATTCTGATTAAGTAAAGATGCCTCTATCGCATGAGCTTCTGTTAAGTCAAAAAAATGTTTTTTGACAAAATGGCGACCGTTTGAAGAAAAAAGTGCGATTTCACATGCCTTTGACGTGGGACTACGTGCAACCGGAGTATATGGGGAGTAAAATGAAAGCCTAAACACAGAACATGCAGGAAAAAATGAAAGATTCCGAATGCTTATAACTCGAACACTTCTTACCGGATCGGAAAGATGTTTGCATCAATTGATAGGGAATATTCCTACACATCCAATTGATAAAATGTTATTTTTCATTAGATAAACAATTGAATAACAATAAAATGTGAAGCGTTATCTAAACGCCCTAACTGCCTCGTTTTGATTGGTCTGATTTACGGTTTCCCCAACACAACAATCACAACCAAGCAGCCTTGGGGAAATCAGCATTGCAAATACATGAAATTATAGCGACTTTTGTTCTCACCGAAATGTGTTCCCTAACACATACTTCAAAACCAAGCAGCGTTGGAGAAATCGACATTGCAACTACATGAAAGTTAGGGGTATTTTTGTTCCGACTGGAATGAGTTTCCCTAACACAGAATTCAAATCCAAGAAGCGTGGGGAAATTGGCATTGCAAATTCATGCAGGTCGGGGAAATTTTTTTCTGACTGAAATGTGTTTCCCTAACATAGACTTTAAATCCAAGGAGCGCACAGTGGGGCCGTTCTGAAATAGACGGTTAAAAATCTTTTCTCGTCTTACCTTACATTTTAGAGGTTGGGTGTCTTAAGAAAAGTTGTGCAGAATGTTGAATCGGATAATTTGACGGTTTCATTTAAACTCTTACTAAGTTACAGCAAAAAATAAAAAAGCTAAATTTTTATACTTACGAGATAGTTGAGTTATGTCTTCAGCAACATTGTAGAGCTAGAAATTTCATGAAACTTTGCTGATGTATCATATCTATCTATCAGTCCTCCAGAGATATAACTGTTTTTCTGGGGAAACTATCTCAAAACTAGTTTTTTAACTTAAGTTATACCTAAATTACAAAATTATATCAAATTATATCAACTCGACATGTTCCACAAAGTTTTCGATAACATGAAAATTCGGAAAAAATCAATCATATCTAGAAAAGGCGTATAAACACATTCTAAACCTTCAAAATTCAACTTGCAGATCCAGAACTTGCAGAGAGGCCAACAAACAGGATGTTTTATGACATCCGATCCTACGATAAGCAGCTTGCAAAAACGAAAATCGAGAAAGGTCCAATTGCTATCACCAACTGCAATAAAACTACTGCAATATAACTCAAATTTGAGCTCTGATAGTGAGATAGAATCAGAAATTGATTCATATATTAATATAATACAAATAAACATCAACAGTAGATAAAGTATGAAGAAAATAGAGTAAAATATTGTGTAAATTGCGCTGTTAAAATTGGTATAAAAAGGGATGTTCTCGAGAGTTTCCGAGTTCTCCAAAGTAGTTTGCCGTATACTCCAAACTCTGACGAACAAAATGACATTGAGTATTTATGCACAGACGTGCACATTTTTGAATAATTAAATAAATAAAAGTAACATATTTTTGCTTTGTAACCACTCTACATCGCAATGGTGTAATTTATAACTAATAGTGTCTTCAGCAAAGTTGTGTATTTTCATGTTATCTAAAACTTTGTGGAACATGTCGAGTTGATATAATGTAATTTAGGTATAACTTAAGTTAAAAAACTAGTTTTAAGATAGTTTCCCCAGAAAAAAACAGTTACATCTCTGAAGGACTTATAGAAAGATACAATATATCTTCAGCAAAGTTTCATGAAATTATTAGCTCTACAATGTTGCTGAAGACATAACTCAACTATCTCGTGAGTATAAAAAGTTTGCTTTTTTTTAATTTTTACTGTAACTTAGTAAGAGTTTAAATTAAACCGTCAAATTATCCGAATTAACATTCTGAACAACTTTTCTGAAGACACCCAACCTCAAAAATGTAAGGTAAGACGAGAAAAGATTTTTGACCGTCTTTTTTCAGAACGGAACCACTGTGGAGCGTGGGGAACTTGGCATTGCAAATACATGTAAGTCGGGGGCATTTTTATTCCTACTGAAATGTGTTTCCCTAACGCAGACTTCAAATTCATGGAGCTTGGGGAATTTGGCATTGCAAATACATGTAAGTCGGGGACATTTCTGTTCCGAGGGAAATGTGTTTGCCTAACACAGACTTCTAAACTATGGTGTCTGGGGAAATCGGCTTTGCAAATAAATGCAAATTGCGGCTAGTACTAGATTGCATTTGTGCAGACTAGAATATAAACTAAACTTAGGAATCTGGGAAAATCGTGCAGACATTAGAGTTGAATGAACATTCAAGTTTGAAGCCTCTATAGTATAATAAGTATAAGTTGAAGTTGTTGATTGACGCAAGCCGGGGGTACTTCTGCACCCGCATGTTTTTATTTTGCACTCCGAAAAGTGCTTTCCTAACATGGATTACAAAAACGGGTACGAACACAACGCTTTTGCTCGGTTATTCAAGATTGCATTGAAGGATATGCCTTCATACCTTCTGCTCACTGAATTTCTATGCATACCATTTGATGATGCAGATTGTATTCAAATAAATCGGTTCAGTAGAACTGGAGATATCGTGTACGCCAGTGTGAAAAAACTAGTTTCGAGAAAAACGCGTTTGAAATTCATTGTTATGGTTGTGCCAGGTTGGATACCGCATCACTAAAATGGCTCTAACTCGGTAAATAATAAGATTCTGGAAAAATCCTCTCTGGTGTATATTCTCGAATGCCTAAACTTCAAAAATATGAAGAAAAAACTTTTAGAATTTTTGACGTAGGATTACGTCTTTCGGGAACATATTGGAGAACCAATTGAAAATCGAAAATCGAACATATCGTGAAAATTGTCCACCTTCTAACGCTTATTGCTCAGTCATTTCATGATAAATTGGTGAGATTTTTTCGTCAATCGAATTCGGCACTCAAATTTACTTTTTTTTTTTTACTTACAAATTTACTCCATAACATTTTTTTATATTGAAGAAAATAATATTTGTCATGAAACTAACTATCGAATAATTGAAAAATCTCAACCCCTATCCTAAAGAAAATACCAACTTCTGATTGGTCGAAATTGACGACACATGCGGCGGGTCCCTAACAGAGACATCAAAACCAAGCTGCCTGGGGAAAATCGACATTGCAAAAACATGAAAGTAGGTGGAGTTTTTTTCCCACCGAAATGTGTTCTTTAACAGAGATGGTAGCAGTTATGTTGAAAATGACTTGATATATGAAACGATCTATTTCAATTTTCATAAATAAAAACCAAGGTTTGTTCCCGCTCAAGAACGGGTCGTTAGGTTTAAGCTTGTTGTGTTAATTTTCACCCAAGGAAAGTTTATACGGCAGAAAATTTGGAAAAGTGAAGAAATATTAGAAAAAGTGGTTTCCCATATGCTCTACATATAGTATTAGGTGGTGTTGTCCAATTAAAATTCACATTGTGTTGAATAAACACTCAGAAAGTAAAAAATATAAAAGAAAATTACCTTTTCCATTTCAAATAAGTTTTCTCTATATTGAAGAAAAATTGATAATTGTATTCGGTATTGGTTATTATCTTATATTACATTGGTGAGTTTTTTTTGTTTATTTCATCCATACATAACACAGAAGCCATCTCGTCTAGGATCACAGAGGGCAGTTTCCATCATATCTCGTTCCACTTCGGTATCTTGTATCTGATACGCACTATCCAACGACCGTTTACCATCCTTCTGTCATCATCACTCGGTAAACACTGGTGGAGTGAACAAACAATACCCAACAACCAAACAAAACGGCCCTTTTCACAGAATCATTACCAAAGAGTTTAACGATGTAATTCTTCAAACATATCCAAAACCCTCCTGTGATCTTTTTTCAAAATTCTAGACTAGAATACTGCCTTAAGTTTTGCACAACAAGTTCACTTTTCACTGCGTTGAAAATATATATTTGGGATGTTTCGATTTTCTGCGACTCTGCACATTGAATATATATTGTTGAGATTGGTTCGAACGATTTCAAAATGAGGATTGTAGTGTGAAAGACAAAGAGCGTCCGGATAAATCGAAAAAGTTTGAAAACGAAGAATAAGCGACATTACTCGATCAAGATCCATATCAACTGCAAACATAGCTTGCAGAATCATCAAGAGTAGCTGAACGAGCTATTTTTAATCGACTCAAAGCCGCAGGATACATTCGAAAGCAAGTAAATTGTGTTCCACACAAATTGAAAGCGAGATAATGCGATTTTGCATGTCCGAAATGTTTCTTGAACGGCCAAAAGAATGTCTTATTTTGTGCGATTTTTTCCATGAAATTTTTTAAATAAATTTTACAAGTGCATGTCCCGCGAAAGCAAAAATAAATGGGTGGGTTATATCTATGATATAACCGCAAGATTGACGTGGGAGTACCGTTGGCTTAGCACTAATTTGTTTGTATTGAATAAATTATTGATTGAATGAAACAATTTTCGAATTCAATTGAATTCAACATATTTACTTTATCAGTAAAGAGTTTGAACAGTTGCCATGTAAGATCAATTCATGCATTGTAATAGATTATGTTGTTCGTTACAAGTAAATTTGATGACTGTTCTTTTACGTTTGATATGATGACTAGGACTACCAAAGTATGTGAACGGAAGAATTGTCAAACGATCTTTGTTTTTTACATTTCCCTCTGAAATTGTTTTTCAATTGTTTCCCACTTTATTAGAACTCCGTATATGTGAATTGATCCCACCAGTAATCCGAACCGTATTTTACAATGGTTTATTCCGACTGACTTTCTACAACAAAGAACAGTTGACTGACAAAGAAGTACTACTCACAGTACAAATACGTGCAGCGAAATGGACTGTTAAAATCTGTGCGTACGAGTGAGATAGTAATAAATCGCAAACGCGATCCACACTCGTGGTGGTTCTAATATTCTCTGTTGTTATTTGAATCTCGCTCAAACAACAGTATTTTATTTATTGTGAGAGATGAGTAGAAATATTGCTTATCAATTGATGCAAACATCTTTACGATCTATTAAGAAATGTTTGAGTTATAAGCATTCGAAATCATTCAGTTTTTCCTGCATATTCTGTGTTTAGGTTTTTATTCCACCTCCCATATATTCCGGTTAGACGTAGTCCCACGTCAAAACGTGGTAATCTAACGGGACCAGGCCTGGAGAATATGGCGGGTGCGATTCGCGGGTGCGATTCGCGGGTTCGATTCCCGTTCTGGTCGGGGGAATTTTTCGTCAAAGAAATTGCCTCCGATTTGCACTGTGGCCACGCGTATTCTAGAGCTTGCCACTCAGAATGCGTTCAAGGCGTGTTAGTTGGCATAGAAATCTCAACTAAGTACTAATAAAAATGACGCAAGTAATACTACGTTGAGACGGCAAAGTTCCTCTAGGAACGTTAGTGCCATTGAAGAAGAAGAAGGGATATGGTAGGAAAAATTTACTTTCGTTTCGAAGTTTCTTAAGATTGAACTCACGTGCTCTATGCATAAATTTATTGCGTTATATAGTTTTACAAAGGTTGTCACATAGAAAACCATATCTACTGAAATTTTCTTTATCGATACAGTGAGTCAAACATGAATATATTGAAATTAAATTGAAGTTTGAATACATTTATTATTCTAACTAGTCTAGGTTAAGTGCTTTGTGCCAACGCTCATCTCCACATTGTGAATAATGTTTGTTTGTTCAGAAGATAATTCATCAAACTGAATGAATTTTACACATTATAGGAAATTTTAACACAAAATAGTTGAACATTTCGGAAACGGCTCTCCCCAACACCATCTTTCACATGTTTTCACTTTTAGAGCATGTTTACCATAAGCTTTCAAAAGGAAACGATGTACTTTGACCGCTTTTTTCCAAATTAAATAAAGTAGCAAATGCCTCAAATGCTCTTCATTCGGAACATTCTTATTACGTTGAACCATCAAGTTATTTTTTGCAGGATAATAACGTTTGTGTGAAGTTAAATGACAAATGAAACGAATGACATATATGTCAAATCGAAAAAATCCATACAACCCTACCAACAACTACTAAAACATCAACCGGACAATTCCAACTACAGGTCGGACTCGATTATCCGGAATTTTAGACTCGATTATCCGGAGTATTTTATTTTTGATTTTCTGAAATTTTGAATAATTTGTATAATAATTCCATATTGAATAGCTGATATGGGTATCGAATGAAAGGACTTGACTAGTAGAATGCAGTTATTAATGAAAAATGCAAATCCAAGATGGCGGCCACTACAAAATGGCGAATTACATATTTTCTCAGAACCCCATCAATATGGGTATCAAATGAAAGGGATTGGCTAGTAGAACACAATTATTTATGAAAAATGCAAATCCAAGATGGCGACCACTACAAAATATCGGATTTCATCTTTTCTCAGAAACCCATCAATATGGGTATCAAATGAAAGGGCTTGACTAGTAGAATACAGTTATTTAAGAAAAATGTAAATCCAAAATGACGGCCACTACAAAATGGCGGATTTCATATTTTCTCAGAAACTCATCAATATGGGTATCAAATGAAAGGACTTGACTAGTAGAACACAGCTATTTATGAAAAATGCAAATCCAAAATGGCCGCCACCACAAGATGATCAAGCCCTTTCATTCGATACCCATATTGATGGGGTTTTGTGAAAACACATATTGATGGGGTATTGAGAACATATGTAATCCGCCATGTTGTAGCGACCGCCATCTTGGATTTTCAATACCATGAAATACGCAGTTTTATAATGACACCAGCGATAAAGATGTGTTCCAAATTTTAGATCAATCGGTCAACAGGAATTGGGTTAAATTTCAATTAATGTGGTACGGTGCTTCATACAAAGTTACAAAGTTACAAAGATACAAAGTCACAAACATACAAACGGCCTAGATAAAACCATTTAATAAATAAGTGCAAATCATAATTATAATACGTCTACCAAGAGAAAATTATTTTTGTTATGACTCGATTATCCGGAGGATTCGATTATCCGGAGTGAAATAAAAATCAATACTCCAGATAGTCGAGTCCGACCTGTACTACTAGGACAATTAATCTCGCACTAGAAAAAATACAAGCAATGGAAAATTCAGAGAAAATTTGTCGGCAACGAGCAGCATCTGAATAAATCTATTTCCGAAGAGTAATGGTCATTCGAACATAGATAAAATTTTTCCTAACCGACCTTTTTATCTATCTCCGGTAGAATGTAGTTAATTAATTATTCGAGCAAGAGCGCCAACAAACATGGAACATGTCGCTGGTTTCGCGTAAATAGGCTCAAATACGATCCATTGTGCTAGAAGAGGAGCTCAACGTTCAATGCCACTAAATTTAGTTGAGTTGTAAACGGAGTAAGCTAGCAGGAAAGACTTTCAATAGAAACAAACTGCATTTAAAGCAACCAAAAGGCTCAACATCGCTCAACGTTTGTTTATTATGCTTCAATAACGGCTATCCAAAATATTTACGTTCTCACCTAGTGTTCGAGACTTCCTTCAATTGCTCTCAACCAGCAATAACGAATAGAGAAATGAAATCACACACAAACATTGTCCGGACTACTCTAGGCCTGGGAAAATATATATATATTTACATAATTTCACTTTCTAATTGAACCAACAGAGCAGCACTATGCATGGTATTTACCTATCGGAATGTTACAAAGAATGGGATGAAAGAATAATTATTATCTCTCGCTTCTCTCGCTGAGCACTGCTGGTCTTCTCGTGCGACAGGTAGCTACCCCTGCCGCTGGATCAGGATTAAAGGCAGAGACTCCTTAATATCCACCAACAAACACTGTACCAAAACGCACAGGGATTGGGTAATAAACCAATAAAAATAGGTTTATTGACGAATTTCTCCGCGTCGTTCCTCGACCAAGATGGAACGGTGGATGGAGAAATGAGGAAAAGGAACCTGGTTGGGGTGCGATAGAAAGAAACCCGAATGGAAGCTACGAACGTGAATCTTCCAGATCGAAACCGGCTTTCCTACTAGTCTGTAATTTACTCGGTCCTGCGGAGCGCTCATTACTCTGCTTTACTCATCCCCCAAGCTTTATTGCGTATCATCCTTCCTCTGGCTTCGGATGAGTCCGTAATTATCTTGGCTTAAGAACACATCGCCACGAGAAAAAGCTTGATCCGAAGATGCGATCTCATCCTCGCACTCCCGGTCCATTTGTTTGTTTCGAATAATTTGACTTTTCTTTGAATATTTACGTGCGTAAAGCATGCACAGAGCCGAGTGGTAGGGAAATAAGGAATAATGAAGGATACGAGTTTTTAACACTTTTGCCTCGGATCGTATCTTTATCCTCTGATAATGAATCACGGATGATGGTTCGTTGCGTGTTGTTCGGTTTGGGACGAGTTTTTTCATCTTTTCTTCTTTCCGCCTTGTATTTTGTTCGGCACAGAATTACCCAAACGATCAGCTCACACGGTATTGTGTCTGGTCAGTTTCGAGCCGCTGCAGCCGAATTTAGGTGCCAAGCGGCTAAGCGCTCCGCCATTCCCAACTCATCGGCATTCACGTCACAGCTTGCGATGACAAAACGATTTTCTCTCGCCAAACAAACACACGCACCAAAAAAATTGCCAAGAGCCCCAACATATTTCAATGTAAGTCCCCTCGAGCAAATTCATTCAGTCCCACCGAATTCGAACGGACCATCGGAACTGCGTGACACTACTTTTTTTTCGGGTTGAATGATGGTGGAGAGGGTGGAGAGGGGAGTGAAGTAAGAGCGAAATGCAGACCAATCCTCGCGGTTTCAATGTTGTTTCGTTAACATAGACCTGAATCGTCGTCACTTTGAAGCGTGAGAGCGAGAGCCAGAGAGAAGAAGAGAAAAAGAATAAGGTACAGACAAAAAAAAACAAATAATTGCGGCGGGTCCGACAAAAACGAAAAAAAGTAGGTCGCCGCCACACTTTCACTTATTACATGAGCGTCGAAGTAAAACAAAAACATGCACACAGAGACCCACACACAAGCACAACAAAAAACCACGGGATCCACGCATCCGTACGGGTGTATGCAGCGAATGAATTTCGGGAAAAGTACAATACGAAACCGATCGGGGAGTCGATTTAAGTTGGGACTGCACTTTCAATAGCAGGTTATGGTTGATTTCACGATGCATACGACTGCTCTGCCGTAATCTTGCAAAGTGACGCAAGCGCCAGAGGGAAGAATTTTCAGTACGAGACTTTTCGTAAAATTGCATGTATAATCAGCTTACGCGTACATTACGAAAATCTGATCTGTTCAAATTGTGTACACTTGATGGAAAAACATTGCCGACTTGATTTTTGAAAAAATGCCGTTTTATTTAAGCTATTTTACCAACGCCAATTTGTTGTGGAAACAGCAAATTTTAGTCGCTGTTTCCACAACCGATTGGCGTTCATCCATAAAAGTATGCGAGAATCTGTTTCCAATTATTTTATCCAAAATGTTGCCGTTGAGCGGAGCATGAGAAAGCATCAGGGAGAAAAGTTCTACACATTTTCCGACTTTGTAACATGCGTTGAACAGGCTAACATAGTTGAGAACCCGATTGTAACAATTATGGACCATTACCAAGTACCATTTTTTTCCAATCCAAAATACAATTGAAAACATAAGATAATCCCGTCCAGAATCATCCGATGTAAAGCAGATACAGTTTATGCGAGTATGTTTTAAGTTTGGTTACAAGATGCGTTTCGATGGAGGATTTGGAAAAGTGCAACTTTTCACCAAATCCGATATTTACCCTTCAATCAACACTCAGCTTCAATCCATCCGAAAGAGAAATGAGCGTGTGAGAAAGTAGACAGCGTCAAGAAGCTTTATCGCTTGATACCTGAGGATAGAAGATATCATTGCCATCAAAAGACATCAATTCTGGTAATCAACAATTAAATTGATGAGTTTAAACTAATTAGTTACAATTTTTATGTACAATATGTGATCGATCAAGGATAATTTTTTCCTTTCAAGTGAGTTTGATTTTATGAATTTAAATATTTGACGAGATTTATAAACAGAGCAAAATACAATGACGAGCTTTTCGGAAAAGTGATTTTCATTATGCTAAACGTTCATTACGGAAGATGATTTTATGTGAAATTTGCTGTCCCTGCTAATCCATTCTATACTATCAGATCAAATAGAAAATCACTTCCTATCACAATCAAATCACGTCACACCATAGGGAAAATGGCGCTTGCGCCACATCACAGTGGAAATGGCGCTTGCGCCACTCCGTTTTTAGACTTTTACGGTGTCATTTTTTCACATTTCTGTAAAACTTCGCAGTTGCTTGAAAGCATTTGGAATTCTTCATCGATCTAAAGCAAAAAAAGGAAAATGTCAATTTTGGCGCTTGCGTAACTTTGCGAGATTACGGCAGTGCTGCTTCGGGAAGAATTACCGTTTTGTCTCAAATTCCGAACAGCAAAAATGCAATTTTGTTTAAAAAAAATCATAACTTTTGAGTTACTAGACCGATTCAGATGATCGATACATTAAATTAAAGCCTATTCTTCTATTCTTCTTTGGAAAAATATTATTCTCCCAAAAATTCGGATTTTGTGCTTCGAAACTTGATTCCAATTCCGAATTTGTCGAATTTGTCCATTTTATCGCTGGTTTTGAAGTCACTTTTTTTGCAAATACCTAATATTATAAGTTACTAGCCGACCCGGGAAACTTCGTCCCGCCCAACATTTATTTTTCGTTATCACATTCACGTTTTCTTACTAAGCGCACGTTCATGGGTCCATGGGCCGACTGTTCATCTAATCTACCCTATAAAATCATTTTTTACTATAAAATAACAGTACTTCTCTCCGTTACATGGAATAAATGTTTGATACAGAAAATATGATAGAATGAAGACAGCTCTAAATCGGACAATTCCTTCCTCGAGTTTTGCTCTTATCAACACATTCGGCGATCCATTTTTATTTTTATAGATAGAAGAAGCTATAGGAGTGTGTTTTATCACATTAAAATTAATTTCCACTTTCGAACAAAGATCAATTTTGCTAGCGCAAACATCAAAAGGACTAACAACGCCTTTTCACTATGAAATTGTAGAACATATGGGAATTGAATTTTCGCAAAATTTCCCATTTTCTTCAGAGTATCCCGAAAATTTCCAATTGTCAGGTTTGGTTGGAATATGTTTGATTGAAATATGTGTTTTAATTTTTTGGAACTCCCCTCCATTCCAGAGGAGGGAGGGGTTTCATACCATCATAGAAACATTTCTCGTACCCAATAAACCTCATATCCCAGATTTGGTTCCGTAGCGTGATTGATTCTCAAGTAATGCAGCCCCCCCCTTAGGGAGGGGGAGGCTTGTCAAACCACCATAGAAACGTGTATTGCCCCCTACAACATCCATTTACCGAAATTGGTTCCATTTGCTTGATTAGTTCTTGAGTTATGTAGAAGCTTGTGCTTCATCTGTATGGTAGTCCCCCTCCCCCTATAGAGAGGGGAGGAGTGTTGATTCACGATAGAAACCTCCACATGTCAAATTTGGCTCGAGTTGCTTGATTAGTTCTCGAGTTATGCAGAAATTTGTGTTCCATCTGTATGGCAGCCTTCCCTTAGAGAGGGGGGGAGGAGTGTCTACTCACCATAGAAACGTTTCTTGCCCCACTAAAACCTGCACATGCCAAATTTGGCTTCATTTGCTTGATTGGTTTTCGAGGGATGCAGAAATTAGTGTTTCATTTGTATGGCACTCCCCCTTCTCTAAGGGGGGCTCGAACTATCATAAGAACCTTCCCCGACCTCAAACACCTCTACATACCAATTTTTATGTCGGTCGGTTCAGTAGTTTTCGAGTCCATAAGAATCAGACAGACCGAAAGACAGAAAGACAGAAAGACAGAAAGACAGACAGACAACGGTTTCATTAAACGGTTTTTTAAACGGTTTTATTTAGCTTGCCCTGTAATCTGTTTGTATATTTGTATGTTTGTGTGTTTGTAACATGTTTGTCTGTAGCGCTGACCCACATTAATAGAATTTGACCCCCTTCCTGTTGACCGATTGATCTGAAATTTGGAACAAATCTTTATCTCTGTAGTCATTATAAAACTGCGTATTTCATGATCTTGGAAATCCAAGAAGGCGGCCGCTACACAATGGCGAATTACATATTTTTTTAAAACCCGATTAATATGGGTAACAAATGAAAGGGCTTGACTAGTAGAATTCGGTTATTTATGAAAAATGCAAATCCAAGATGGTTGTCACTACAAAATGGCGAATTACATATTTTCTCAAAACCCGATTAATATGGGTATCAAATGGAAGGGCTTGACTAGTAGAATGCGGCTATTTAAGAAAAATGCAAATCCAAGATAGCTGCCACTACAAAATGGCGGACTACATATTATGTCAAAACCCCGTTAATATGGGTATCAAATGAAAGGGCTTGACTAGTAGAATACGGTTATTTAAGAAAAATGCAAATCCAAGATGGTTGTCACTACAAAATGGCGAATTACATATTTTCTCAAAACCCGATTAATATGGCTATCAAATGGAAAGGCTTGGATAGTAGATCACAGTAGATCATGAAAAATCCAAATCCATGATATGGCCGCAATCACAAAATAGCAAATTACTTTATTAAACGGTTTTATTTAGCTCGAACTGTTCGTATGTATGTTTGTATGTCTGTAGGGTTGTCCCACATTAATAGAAATTTGACGAATAGGATCCGAATTTGTACAATACCTTTATCTCTGCTGTCATTTTAAAACTGCTTATCTTGAAAAATTCAATTTGGCCGCCGCTACAAAATATCTGATTCCATATCGTCTCAAAAAAATGATTGATTGAGATATGTGTATCAAACGAACGAACTTAACTTGGAGAACACACTATGTGTTTTCTGCAATCCACCTAATATCGGTATCAAATGATTTTTTTTGACTAATAGAATACAGTACAATGGTTTTATTGTAGAGAAATATTCTAATGAAACAGATAATGTATTAAAAACTAGAAAATAAAATAATTGAAATTTTTTTTTAAGTTAAACGGTTTAATTGCGATTAAAAATAATAATGTACTAAAAGCTAGAAAATAATTAGGCAAGTAGCAGTTAGCAGTTATCAAACCCCTCCTTCATTAGTCTAGGGCATTGATAAGACTTAGATAAAATCGTGGGACATATGATGAAGTCGCTAATTGTGGATAATGGAAATCCAACGTGCCACACGATTTTATTTTAGTCTTATCAATGCCATAGACTAATGAAGGAGAGGTGTGATAACTGCTAACTGTTACATGCCTAATTACTTTCTCGCTTTTAGTACATAATTTTGTTTAATCACAATTAAACCGTTTAACTTAAGAAGTTTTTTTTACTTATTTAATTTTACATAACATATCCAAAAATCAGAGATGTTTTTTTTTCGTTTTCGAGTTATGATTTTTCAAAGTAAACCGATGGTCCAAAAAAGCATTTTCCTCTTTTTTCCCAAAATGACAAAACTTGGAACTGTCTTCAGGGATGGTAATCTGAGAGAGAGTACACTTACTTCACCACAAATCAAATTAAAGATGCAAAAGAGACGAAACTGAATTAAATCTTTTACGCGGAGCTCAGAACACCTTTAGAGACTGTTACAACGAAGTGGCAAACGAAAATGATAGTTAACGTTGCGTTCAGGAAAAAAAAAAATACATTTGCTAACGAAATCGAATGTGATGCGAAAACATTTCGAATCGACGCAATCACGTTCCTTACGTTTGGTGGCCATTAAACTCTAAGCAGTATCTCCAATTGGCAAGGTTTGCTAGAGTTTATCGTTCAGCTTCTTGCAGAGTAGTGTTCACAATGAAAGACTATTCTCTGAAGCTGGACTGGTATAAGAAGCAAAGCGTAATTGGTCGGTTAAAATTTTGTAGTAAAAATCATAGTGATAATGAATTAATGTTATGAGTTTCTATTAATTTAATTATTAAATTAAATATTAAACATAAATTATTAAATATGAATTCTATTGTGTTAATGAGAAATTATTGATTTTCTCGGATATTAGCGGTATACATAATTCCAGAAAATGATGATGATAAAAGTGAAGGTTTTATGAACTAAATATTTCAAATAGTTGTTTTCTCACCAAAATAATTTAAGTTAACTACAAACGATTTTTTTTTAAGTTGGTTCGATTAAGTCAGAAAAATAGCAATGATTCGAATGCATTTTCAATTTTTTTCAATCTCTATAATAAACTGGCTGACCCGGCAAACGTTGTTCTGCCATACAATTTATTTCTAGAGAATATTTTGGTTGGTAAAAATAACGAATATATTTCAAGAGAGTTTGTACGTTATCGTTCAGATCTGTAAAATTGATCTAAATGATGATTTTTATAGCGAAACACACACATGCGTACCTCTTATTTTCAAATTTTCCCTTTTTATTTTAAATATCCATATATGCATAGCCAATTTTTTCGAATTTTTCTAATCATCTCAAATATTTTCCAAAGTACTCTATCATTCTAATTTGGGTGAAGACAAACTCAAAAAATATATGGACCGTGCAGATCTGATCAGCCGTTCTACTGTGATGATATTTTACACGTACGTGGGAAAATCCTTCTTTTATGTATAGGGGTAGTGGGGGCAAATTGGTCATGGGGGGCAAAGTGGTCACCTGCTTGTTTGTGTAGTATAACTATTAACGATATATGCCGTATTTATAGTCACCTTACGTTCGAAGAATTTAATGACTTTTGAGTCACCCTGTACTTCAGTAGAGCTATCGCATGTCAAAATACAAATAAAAACAGAAATTACTCTCTCGATAGCCATTCAGCCGTAGTTCTGTGCGCATGGTATCTTAGGAATTTCTCGTGAAATTTAGTTTATTCAATCTGATTTGTTGGACAAATCATCAGTTTGGACGACTGTTAACATATTCTAGAAGAGGTGAACAGATATTTTGTTTAATCTCAGCGATTAATTAGCATAGAAATTATGTTCATGTTTGGGGGCAAAGTGGTCATAGATAAATAAAAACTTACAATGTTCTGTTTACTAAAGCTGATATATATCATCACATTCTGCTCTTGAAGAAGATCTTTTGTTGCTTTCACCCTCGATAAATAGGCCAATCCAACTAAACCAAGCCGCATTATGCGGAACGTTATGTGTTTCTTACTACGTTTTTGTATGCAAGAGCAAATTTAAATTGAGACTCTAGGTGAACAGGCTAAGCTTATTTCATACATGTACCTACCATAACAAATATGATTTGAAAAAATTTGGATGAAAAAAACCCATAAAACTATCCCATTTAGCTTGATATGTGCGGGTGACCACTTTGCTCCCACTAGGTGACCACTTTACCTCCAAGCAAAAAAAAAAGTTCGATTTTTCATCTTTTTTTCTAATGATGAAAAGTGTACTATTTTGAATTTTTATAAAAAAAGCCATTTGCTATCTTGAAGAACAATGAGTTGAACTATAATGTTCTTCGAGAAACGGGAATTGAATTGGTATGTGGGCGCTGGAAATGGGCATATTCCTTAGGGTGACCACTATGCCCCCACTTCCCCTAAAGATACAGTGATTAAAGGATTTGCATAGGAGGTGATCTGGCGTAGTGGTAACAACCATACCTGTCACGCAGAGATCACGAGTTCAATTCTCACTCCCGACATTCTTCCAAAAATGGAAGTAAAAGTGGCGAACCAGCAGAAATGTGTTGAAAGTCACTATAAAAGAGAAAAAAAAAAAAAAAAAAAAAGGATTTGCATAGCTCATTCAGTATAAAAGCTCACAGAATACTTTTTCGTTCTTATACTTTTGGATTTTAATTCAAAATTGATGTACCCCCAAAATATGAAACCGAACGCACCATATGGCACCCACGGACAGCCCACAATCGTGCATATTAATTATTTGCAATCGACATTCGAACACGACTATTTACAATTGCTTGTGACATTAAGTGTGAGCAAAATATTTGAACATTCAAAACACAGCAAAAAAAACCTTTTCGTTCTCCACACGATCGCGCGCTGCTCCTCTCATTTCCTTTGCGGGGCGGCGGGCAGCGTTTTTTTCTCATTCTTCACTGCGTTTCCATCGTGCGCTTCATTCGGAATTCACCTCACAGCGGACTTCTCTTTGCCTCCCCACCTCTTCCCAGCAACACCAATAGTTCCATAATACCGCTCGCGCGCCATCCTCCTTCCAGCGGTGGTGGTGGTGAATTACAGCAATTGTTAGTATTACCTCATACCTTCGCTTTTATTTTATTGCCCCAAAGCTCTGAGAGTCGAGTTGCCGTTTCTCTCTCCCGCCAGTACTCACACGAGAGTTTCTGTCGCCGTGTTGTGTACGATCGGATGTCGCGTGTGTGAAGCGCTGCGCTACTCTCACTCTCGATCGTCGTCGGTGTTCGTTGGAGTTCGTCGGTGGAATGGTGGGGAACAGCGCGCTGCCACACCGCTAAATGAAACCGAAAGTGTTGATGCTGCTCGGTGAGCGCGCTAGCGAGCTCCCACTGTGAGTTACTCACGAGCACTCCTTTCCTGCCTCAACACTGAATGGAGTGAGTGTGTACGGAGTTTTGGGTGTTGGGAAATATATGAGGGGAGCGAATTGAAGAATTATTGTCTGCTTGTATCGGTTTTGTGTAACCGGAATCGGTCCCTTTTGAACTATTTTTATGCAAATGAATCGTGTCAAATTATGCCCGAAAATGTCGAGTCAGATTGACCTTCTTTAGGTGTATTCTAATTTTCGAACACAAATCGCCACTCATTCAGCACTCTGCCCGAGCGCACCTCTGCTCGGTGGGGCTTTGTTGTGTGCACGGGGTGAGCGGTGTCTGCGTGCGCGCGCCCCAAAATGTGGGCCAATGAGAGCGAGAGTGTGTCATACTTTTTCTGTGCCACTGATGCTGCTGCTGCTGCTGCTGTTGCTGCTATTGAAGTTGTTGTTCTTGATTCCGAACTGTGTCAAATGCAACTGCTGCTGCGGCATGACGACTCTGGCGCTGGGTCGACACTCTTTCTCTCACGTGTACTTCTCTTTCTCCGTCTCCCTGTTGCTGTTTGGTGTGTTTTCGTTTCGGCTGCAGCGTCCGAGAGCGAGAGTGTGCGAGAGAGAACCCCGAAAGGCCGAAAAAAAAGTCGGGTACACTGAGCAGTGAACAGGCAAGACAACCGGAGTGTGGCCACACGAAAAGTAGTCGCCGATGTTTTCGGACGGATTCTTGAGCAGCGGATTTTGCGTTATTATTTTTCAAGTAGTCGTCGGAGTTAGTATATCGTAGCCCATGTTCGCCGCAAGTCGTAATCAACGCTTCCCGATCGTGCGCCACACCGCGATCTTTTTTGAGTCACCACCGGAACGACCAGCAGTAGTAGTCCACCAAAGGCAACCGGAGTTCTTTCGATACCTTCCTTCGGGGGTTGGAAGAACTGTTTTCTCCTAGAATCGGGACGAACGCGCGATTCGCGGAATTATTTTTTAGAAAAAAAAACGAAGTTCCGTTCCAAGAACGGTTTGGATTTTTCTACATATATCTCTTCGGGCTCTTCTGGAAGAGCCACCTAGTTACCGTCTAAATCTACTCTGATCTTCCCATTGGAGCTCAGCCGGAAGATCCTAAAATAAATCAAAAGTTACCAAGTGCTTCAAGTTTCGGCCCAAGTGTGCCGGAAAACTAAAACCACAGTTTCGAAAAACTGGTTCAAATGCAAATGTGATAATAATTCAAGTCAAAGTTCGGCACGAACTTTGCAACAACGGAAGGAAACAACCACAAATCATTGGTGCTAGCAAACTCATCTAGTGTTTGTCTACGAGTGTATATATATAAATCGGAAATATTAACAACAATCTTGGATTTACAAAACAAAAAAAAAACAACAAAATCTAAAGGATTACTGCGTGTGTTCAAAGTGAGCTGCGTGCGCGAAACAAGTGATCCTGCAAGAGAAGAACCTGCAACTGTAGTGTTTGCGTGTGTGTGTGTGTGTTGTTGTGAGTCGTTGGATATAGCCCTAGCGATCCCAGATCCCCATGAAGACTTCAGTGGAGCAAAAATGTTCCATCGATGGAGCAGTGGCTGCAAGCTGATCAAATCTCAACAGTCGTCGTCGTCGCAATCGTCTTCGGAATCGTCCAGCACGGCACGTGACCATCGGAGTGACTTCGACAAGGCTTCTTTGCATCTTGTCTACCATCAACTCTAACGTTACTCCCAGTCGGAATGACGACGCAAGTAGTGTAGCAAGTAGCCTGAAAATCCGCAAAAAAAAAAGAAGTGAAGACACAACTAAAAACAAACGAAAAAGTTATTGTGTG
Source organism: Toxorhynchites rutilus septentrionalis (assembly GCF_029784135.1). NCBI lineage: Eukaryota > Metazoa > Arthropoda > Insecta > Diptera > Culicidae > Toxorhynchites > Toxorhynchites rutilus. The sequence continues at coordinate 219,564,495 of NC_073745.1, read as the reverse complement.
AAAGTACTCAAAAGTTGGCACAAGAAGAAACAAAAATCTGGCGGTTAGTTTTTGGTTACGTGTGTGTGATACAGGTGATGAAACAACAATTCAAAGTACACAAATTGAAGTGCAACAATAATTCAAGGGAGAGCTACGATTTTGTGATGTTGTCTATTAGCGCATAAGATATATACATACACATATATTTACTTTGATAAGGGTGTTTGGTCATTCTAGAGGCATAAGAGTAGCTATTAGGCGTATTTAGTGGTAGCACCTAAACTCACAAAATCCAACAAAACCGCAACTACAGAATAAAAAAAAAACAACAGAGAAAAAAAGGGTGATAGTGTGATCGAATTTAGTGAAGAAACAAAACATCAACAGCAAAACAAACATCTGCAAGAGTCCGTCCATCGTATAGTAAAGCATAATTGTGCACAATATTTATCTGTTGAAAAGGAAAAAAAAGTGGCGTGGATTTTAAAACACACGACAGCAAAACGATACATATATACTTAGCATACAAAGTGGGAAGAAGAAATGTTATTAGACATGGATCACCAAAATTCGGCAGTGTTTATGTCGCTCAACATGTCGCAGTACTCGATGATCAACGATTCTGGCAGCCCTCCGCCGCATGGCGGCGCTGGCGGCAACACCACGCAGCTCCTGTCCCTGTCCAGCCAGGGCAGCAACAGCAACAGCATGACCGGTAATGTCATGCCACCGCCACAGTATGGCTACAACATGTCTGCCGGAACTGGTGACGGATCCGGTAGCGCGGATTTGGTCCTGGCCGCCGTTTCAGGCCATCTAGGCAACAATAACAATAACAACAGTAGCAGCATTACCAACACAATGGTGAACAGTCTCACGTCGCAATCGCCATTACCATCGCACAACAACAACAACAACACTAGCAATAGCAACAACAACAACAATAACAATCATCATCATCCCAACCAGAACAGCGGAGCGGCCGTTGGGTCCCAGGGCATGCAGTCGCAGTCCAACTATTCCCTGTATAATTTCGACTCCCCTTACATGTTTTCCGCAGGTGGCTACCACGAGAACATCTCCCAAACGCAGTCGAACTATCTCGCGATCCCCCCGTCAGGTACTACCGCCATTGAGCCCACTAATCTTAATAACCTAAATGTCGTATCCGCCATCCAATGCGACCAAACTGATTTTAAATATTTCATTGAAGAACTGTGCCCGGTGTGCGGTGACAAAGTTTCAGGCTACCACTATGGACTGCTGACGTGCGAGTCCTGCAAGGGCTTCTTCAAGCGTACCGTCCAGAACAAGAAGGTTTACACGTGCGTCGCCGAGCGGCAGTGTCACATCGACAAGACCCAGCGCAAGCGCTGCCCCTACTGCCGCTTCCAGAAGTGCCTCGAGGTCGGCATGAAGCTAGAAGGTAAGTGGTGAACCCCTTTTTCTCTTATGACCTGATATTTCGATTGCTTGGTTCAGGGTCTGTTCTAGGGGGGATCTGTTGAACAATTTGACAAATTTGATTTCCTCCAAATTGAACCAAATTGTACAGTTACATGAATCTTTGCTCACAGAACATTGTCATGGACATGACCATAACAAATCTCACTACATGTCTTGACGCAAAATACTTTTAAAGCGTAAATTAAGAACCCTGTACAGCACAACTCTGTACATAGCGTTGTCAATTAATATTTTCAAAAATCAGGATGCATTTATTTTCTCATATTTTTGGGCTATTTTTTATTGAAAAATATGCAAAATAAAATATTTATCAATTTCAAATCGAAGTGATGTGTTTGGTTTTTGATGCGTAAACTCGTATACTTAATGGACTCTGCTTCTTCTCCGTCTGAAACAAGATTCTGTTGATCAATAATTCCGTAAATTCATCGTTCAGGTAATAAACCCGACTATAAGAAAACCTAGAATTGGTGTGAGAATAGGTAACATAGATCATATTCACCATTAGATCGGAGCAGAATGTTACATTTTGTGGAGATTTTCCCAACGTGAGATCTAAAAATCAAATGACTGTCTAGTGTGAGTCCTAAGTAGACCATTTGAGTGACCATTGACCATTGAGCCACCGAACCGAATTCAAACGTTATCCGTCGGAACAAGTCTAGAAGATCTTGAATGCGGGAGTCTTCGCCGCATTGATAACAGTTTTCCAACTGGTGTAATATTCTGTTAGAGCATCCAGACCATCCTGCAATTTTCGAATAAGACTATCGATGGCGCGACCATTGCACAAAATAGCGATAAATTGGGACAAAATTCCATCACCGGGGAGCGGTGGGATGTCTGCAGTATAAATGGTATACCGAATGGGCCCGAGGATACTTCTTTGAGGTACACCTGCACTTATAATGAATTGCTCTGAGTTCATATCAGTGTTGACAGAAATCATCTTCGTTAGGTTCCAATGCATAGATTTTCGGGCTAGGTTGCATCGAAAACCTCTATTTTCCAAACGCAAATCAAAATGACAGATCCAGACAACCAAAGAATATGAACAAATGAACTTTTGTTCTTCGATATGTTCCTTGATTAATTCTCGAGTAATACAGAAATTTGTGTTTCATTTGTATGGAAGAACGTTGTATAATATTATTAACTCTAATGAGTTGATGAAGGGTGGACCTTCCCATACGGAAACCAATTGTGTTTTTGTTCTCTAAACGGTCCAGCCTGAATAATTTTTCTATTTTTGAATTTTGACTCAAATTCACTGCCAGAACGAATATCGTTTCGAATGTGATGAATATCAATTTGTTGCTTTTGATATAAGACTAGCTGACCCGACAAACTTCGTCCCGCCCAAAATTTGTTTTTTGTTATCAATAGCAATAAATAAAAATCAATACCTTCAAACATTCACGTTTTCTTACTAAGCGCAAGTTCATAAGTCTAATCGCAGAACTGTTCATTGATTGATTTTCTAATAGACCCCGTTGAATTTACCTTTTACTAAAAAAAATCCTAGTACCTCTACCAAAACTCATCATTATAATATCAGATTATTTCCAGACACAATTCTCGTTCAAGATGTTTCAACCACTTGCAAATAATTGGTTTCTCCGTTACATGGAATAAATGTTTGATACAGAAAATTATGGTAGAATAAATACAGGCCCGTCCCCGCTTCTCCCCTTAGAAAGTGGGGGAGGAGTGTCTATTCACAATAGAGACGTTTCGTGCCCCCTAAAATCTTCACATGCCAAATTTGGCTCCATTTGCTTGATTAGATTTCGAGTTATGAAGAAATTTGTTTTTCATTTCTATGGCAGCCCCCCCCCCCCCTAAGAGAAAGGGGAGTAGTGTCTAACCACCATAGAAACATTCTTTGCACCCTAAAACTTCCACATGCCAAATTTTGTTCCATTTGCTTGATTAATTCTCGAGTAATACAGAAATTTGTGTTTCATTTGTATGGAAGAACGTTGTATAATATTATTAACTCTAATGAGTTGATGAAGGGTGGACCTTCCCATACGGAAACCAAATTGTTCCTCAGGAAAGGCACCATACTCATCGGGAAAAGCAAAAGTTCGGGTTTGGACACAATTTTCAAACAGTTTCTGGGACACTGGGAACTTGAACTGGGTAACTTCAGATGACTTTAGCTAGCTTCCACACTGAAGGGAAGTAGCAAAGCTCCCAGCATCTAATAATCATTTTCGCTACAAAAGCAAATGAGCCGTGGCTCAAGTGCTCGAACTCGTTGTTAATGGTGTTGTTGAAAACAGGGGTCTTCATGTTCTTGGAAGCGTTGATAAGAGCTATCAGCTCATCAGCCGAGACACTTGATTCCTCTGGAATTAGGCTGTTCGCGTCACATGTGACCACGGTGACCTCCTAAACCACATCTAGCCCATAAGCACTAGCAATGTCAGCGATTTTTCTCCAGAAAATGAAGATGAATGACCTTCTTTTGAACGCAGTGACTTGAAGGCGCGAAAATGATCAACTCAGCAATCTAGAACATTGGCATCACTGCCTGTGCATTTCACTTATTTTTTGAAAACGAAACGTTAAAAGTATAAATTATATTTTCATACCTATCCAATTGACTGAAAATTCAATCTACACTCTGTCCAACTTCTGTAAGACCACCCTGATTCTATTTCGTTGCAGCACAAACAGTTAGAATTTCAACAAGATACACTCATACATTGTTAAATGCTTAGAATAAAGTATATTTAACGTCAACTTCGTTCAAAAGAGTTGTTTGTTTATTTATTGTGCTTAAATATGATAATTTCAGCTATCCAGTTTCTATAAGATCACTTCAAAAGTCATAAGTATTATCAATGAAAAATTCAAAACGATCGGCTGATTTACATGTCAATAATTGGTATCGTTGTCACCTTGAAAATTCGTGTTGGAATACTATTTACCAAATTCTGCTGAACGGATTTCTCGATATTTTTCCATTTTTCGGAAATTGCGACCTTGAGCTCTTCAATCGTGGTGTACCGTTTTCCATCAGTGTAGATTCTGCGTACAAGGATCCCCCTAAGATTTTCAACAGGATTCAAATCTGGAGAGTGAGCCGACCAGTTCAAAAAATTAAGTTTTTGGTCCTTAATCCATTGCTTAGTTTTCTTGCTGGTATGAATAGTAGCATTGTTTTGCTGGAATGTGATTTTTTTGTGACGATATCAACGCAAAAACGGTAGGAGAGAGGATTCCAGAACATGTATGTAATCCTTGAATGATGTGAAAGCTGTCTTGAGCTTTCAGGTTGCATAGAATTCCGTCCAAACCATGCACGAGCTTCCACCGAAATTTCTGGTTGAAAAATACTGTTCCTTTTTCCGTAAATCACGCCCCAGTACCCGTTGAAACCATCAGGACCATCCTAGTTGAACTTTTTTCGTCAGTGAAGACAACCTATACATTGAAGAACTTTTCGTTATGGTATATAGCTAATGTATTCTTTTGGAAAAATTCTTTGTCACAACATACCATGCCCCACTGTCGGTTCATGTGAGCTTTGGCAAAACTCAGACATCTTCCGATGTGAGATGGTGTAAGATGAGGAGCTTTAAACTTTTAAACACTCTTTATGTGAGGATTTTTTACCAAAACTTGACGAATTGTCACCCGAGTAAAATTTAAATTGAAATATTTCTGTATTAGCATAAGCGATTTTGAGGTATTCGAAGCTGTTCTAGCTATTTTCCGCTTATCCCGGTCAGAGAGCATCGATTTAAGTGGAGCTCTTTCCTCCTTACCGTATCCTTGAGGATTCGTCAATTAATTGAACACTACTTGATGGGATCTTCCAATCCGACGAGAAATTCCTCTGATACCAACATTTTCTTGTTGAAATGCATCGATTTGTCTTTTTTTTTCTCTCCTTGAGCACTTTTCCTTTCGGCATTTTCCAGATTCATTGATCAAAACAACGGAGAAATGTAACTGGCCTTATAGAAACTTGACACTTGAAAAATACAATACCTTTGGTTTACGCTCAGCACTTGCACACACACATATGAAAATCATGCTGTGTGTGATAGTCACCAATACCAACACACTAGAATATAATAATTGTTTATTTACAATGGCACAAAGCAGCAAAAACATGACCTGGTCTTATAGAAGTTGGACAGAGTGTACACATATAAAATAACATCCAATATCTTCCAATCAATCCATTATATATATTCATATTATCTGACCTGATTGCGAAAAGTAAATAAATCTATAAATCTATTAACAAATCCTATAATTAATTCCGTTTAAAAAAAACTATTTATTTTTTGAAGCATGTGAATTTATTTTCAAATGGCTCAGCAATTTTTTTTTTTGCGTAAACACGTAAGCTATACTGTGTTTAAAAATACGATCGAGTGTTTGTAAGTTCTTTCTCAAAATGACATAAAACCTCTTTTCAGAATTTATTACTTTCGCGTTTTTTCGAGGAAGGTTACAAAATCAATGTTGACAATATAATATAATGTAATTCATCATGAAAAACAACATCAAAGCTTCTCATTTAAAATTTTCCATATAGAAAAAACGTGTCTTTAGAATTATGGTACCAACTAGGAGGATTATATGCATCTACTCATATTTTTTTGAGTTTCGTGAGGAAAAAGCTGAAAAAGAGAAGATAAAATAGTAACCAGAGACTCATTTTCTTCTCATAGAACTGATAATAATAATAGTAAGAAGGATCGTTATCAAAACAATAAATAAAAAAAACTTAAAATTTACAAGTGTATATTGCCGTTCTACGCATGGTTGTCCCATGTTCCAAAATCATCGAATGAGAAAAACGCATTCAAAATATTCCAGCATATTTGTCAACCAGAAGCTTTAGGCATTTCGGTCTAGCAATACACTGAGTTTTTTTTACTAGTAGAAACCCTCATTTGAATCAATCAATCTTGGTAACGGGCCTAAAAACTCAGTTATGCCTAGAATATCTACATGGGACAATTGAACTTGATGTTGTTTTTTGAAACACTGGGAACAAACAATAAGTTATTTTGTATTTTTTCCGAAAGATTATGCATGAAAACATCGTTTTATGAAGAAGGTAGTGATCTGCAATACCTTTGCCGAATATTAATCTCATTGTTATTGGGCATTCGCTAACAAGGTATACTCGTGTTCTGGTAAACTTTTTTTTTCATTTGTTTGAGAGTTAGTTCGCTTTTCCAAACCAGTACTGAGTGTATTGCATGCTTGCTGAAAGCGTGACATCAAATTCTTGTACTTGAACCGATTTTTTTGACATGGATCTACAAAAAAATACATGGTGGGACAGTTATGAATAGAATATCTACATGGGACAATTGAGCTTGGTGTTGTTTTTTTTTTTAAAAAAACTGGGAACAAACTATATCTTTTTTTAATGGTTTTCCGGAAGATTCGGCATAAAAACATCGTTTTGTGAAGAAAAGTGAAAATTGTCAAAAAGTATCATGGGACAACTATGCGTAGAACGGCAGAATAGGTATTGTAATTTGAGGGATTTGGATATTGATGAATTTCTTTAATATTCGGAGGCCCTGGTATAACACGAATAAATAGTATAAGTTTTTGAATATTTTCAGTGTACACTCGACAAAAAAAAATAGAGGAACATTGTGCGGATATTTTAGGTGATTTTAGAAATTCTGCAACTTCGTGAAAAATCATCGCATGAGGATGGAATTTACACAATTTTAAAGCTTAAACTTTCTTAACTAAATTAAACTTAAACTTTTGGAATACGTTATGAACACATTTTTATCTTGGTGAGTGTAGATGTGGTGGATAAAAGAATCTAAATGAAATCAAAAATCGATATCTCTCTGTTTTTTTTCCAAGGATTACGTGGAATAACAATTTTTTTTGCTAACCATCTCAATAGCAAATCTAATTAACCCTATCAACCAGCTTTCATTTGATCCCTGTAACGTAGGACCTGTAGGACCTTTCAATACTGAGATGTTTTTGTTTGAATGAAAAATGTCCTCTTCGTATTTGATGATGATTAATTAAAAAAATAATTATCGCACTGCAAATTGAACCGCAATTTTGAAAACTCCAATAAATTCTGTACAAGGCTGATTTATTGCTTTGACGATTTTTTTTTAAATTTTTTTGCTTCGATTTCGAAGAAGGTTTTTTTTGTAGTTTTTCACATTGAAACCTCATATTTTTGAAACCCGAACTTTTTTCACGTAAGTTATTACAATAATTTCCTTTTTATGTAAATCAGAGAGCTACCAATTTTTAATACAACTCTGCACAAATAAAACATGTAAAGTGCGAGATCTGCGAGAAGATCGAAGATTAAATTTACAAATACGAAAAAAAAGGATTTAATTCCGGTTTCTCTAGTACAGCGCGCACTCGAATATATACATTTTCTGTTTTCTTTTCACTGTATATAAATGAGTCAAAAGTTTGAAATATAAAATAGGAATTTGATTTTTGTTTCATCCCCTTAAAGTCAGAAAACACCTTTTTCACATGAAAAAAATAAATTTATCCAGATTCTCTCAGGATAGACGATCATATTTGATAAAAAAAATCCTTCCACGCATATGTTCGAATTTCAATAATGACAAAGTTATAGCATTTTTTGTTTTGTTTCGGACTCTGTTGCCTCAAATTGTCTCTACATTACAAAGTACGCTACGAAAGTCGATTCTGTTGCTTTTATTTGAAAGATGAGAAAATGTAGTACAGGATATAGTAGTGGAACATCTGAATTAGTGGATTTTAAAAACATTTTGGAAGTGAAAAACTTTAGTTAATAATTTTAATGTGTTATTATTAATTTCATCCTAAAAATTTATATCAAACTAGATTGTTTCTTTCAATTAAATTGAAGCTCTCTAACCGCTCTACAATTTGTTCTTTGACCCCCAACTTCTATCTTTCTCAATTTGGCTGTAATATCGATATAAACAATTCCTGGTGAAAATTCAAGCAAAATCTTCAAGAATCACAATTTTTATTCCACTGTACATGTAATAGCAACATGAATTACGTTAAAAGGTTACATTTCTTCTTGAAATAAGTTATTTTTGAAATATAAAAAAAAATTTTTTTTCAAACTGTATATAATCGAATCACATATAATCGAGTCTGTATATAATCGAGTCCGACCTGTATTGAAAAAATATATTCCAAACTATGCGAATATCAAATCTAATTAAACTAACAATTTAACTTTCATTCGATTCTTCAGCAAAAGTGTGTAATCTATTTTTTTTATCCAATGAAAAATTTCCCATAAATCAATGATGATTATGAAAATTTCTAGAATTAATAATTTGAGTAAGTATAAGATCAGTCGGTCAGGTCAGCCTTCAAACAGGGTGTCGACTACCTTGAAAATCCTTGTAAATCAGGGAATATCAGGGAATTCAAACAATGTCAGGGAAAATCGTCACCAATCTGGAAAAAATGAAATTTCGCCAATTAGAATTTCGATTAGTGCAGTAATTAGAAAGATAATGATACCAAAAAAGTTGTATTTGACTCTATGTAGATAAACTTAGTCTTTCCGAAGGGTTAACAGCGCAAAAGTAGACGACTTTTACGTTCGCGCTGTTTTACTGGCATTTGGCGTCAGCTCAGCTTCAACCAATTCTCTTCCTTGCCTTCTTCGAAAACTATTGATAAATTCATGTTTGAAAATCATACTATCAGAGCTGAGATGATGTGGTGCCTGGAAATAGTTATGTGTCACAAATCACTCCGCACTGCTGAAAAAGACATGGTTGTATTGAGATAAATGTTTCATGAAAGCCAAAGCGCTGAGAAGGTCTAACTAGGGTGTAAAAAAATGAACATTATGATGAAGTTTGGCTTGGTGAAATTTTGTAAGCTATACATAGTCGTTGGTTTCGACGAGTCTATGAACAAGACTACAAAGAAATTACAGATTGATCTGAAAGTTAGATTTTGGGATGAAGAAAAGAAGAATTTTCAAAGCCTGGGAATTAGGGGAGAGTGGTACAAAACGCACCATTTAAGCAAATCAATCATTTACCGCACTTCTTGTAATTGATTCATGCTGTTTAACATCTGGAATACTTCTTCCATCACTGCCAATTATATCCCTGATGTAATTTGATATAACATACTCGAATTTGCAAGGATTTTTAAATATTTCCATCGACAGTTCAAAACAGTAAAAACAGTTGAGTAAAATGCCATAATCCATGGACAGAACGCATCATAACAACTTGGTTAGACGTATCAAAACAAACGAACACAACGCACACAGTGGACTTGCAGGATGCCCGAAATTTCAATATGTTTTTTTTATCGATAAGTTAATAAAAGTACTTCTATTTGTTATATTTCATAAAAAAAACATATTCGATGCTAGACACAGCTTATTGAAAATTCATTACATGAATAAAATTTCAAATAAATAGTGTAAAACCAATAAACTTGTTGCAATTTTATCACATTATGCAATCAATTAGACCCACTATGCAACTAATATCATCAAAGCGAAGAGAGAAAGTCAGAACCAAAGCCTTTCTTTGTTCTTCGCGTGATGTGATTGTGGTCAATTCAGTCGTGCTGTCAAATTTCTTTTGTTTGTTCCGTAATGTGAGTGCGGCTTGGAGTAATTACTATGCTTATGATTTTCTGTGCGAACCACAAAAAAATGGTTACATGCCAGGGCATTGGTCAAGACGAACGTTTGTTTTTATAACCTATGTAACGAATATTTTTCCTGTGCATACTGCCCCAATTATTGCTTTCACAATTTTTGGCAAAATTCTTGTAAAATATGACATGTTGGTGTGATTTTTAAGTGTGATCATAAAGTTCAATGATTCGTTGTGGAGGTAGAGTGTAAATATCCTGATATTTAAACATTGACTAACCGCAAAATCTTACCAAGCAACCATGAATATTTACAGAAAAGGCAGATGCATTAGTTTTTCTCAATTTGTATCTTATTTTATTATGATGGGCATGTTTGTGTACTGTGAATATGTGGAAGAGATTACTGCGAACTGAAATGAGTGAAGTAATATGTCATTTTACATGACTAATCTAAAGATTTTTCACAATTGATGGCTTGGGCCATTTTACCTCACCGATGCGTTTTGTACAGTTCTCCCCTATATATTCGAACAAACTTCTTCTTGTGTCGATGGGCGGTATAAACATGAATTCAAAATTTAGAAAAAAAAATTCTTGAATATGGATAGTTTCGGATTGCTTATTTTGCACGGTTCATCAAAGGATTGATAGATTCAAACATACTCGCCAAATTTTTACGACAGACAAATCTTGAAATTTCGTCTGATATGCGAAGCACTGGTTTTAAAGCTTATGAAGCATTGATGCATCCTTGATCATTCCATAATTGATTCCGATAGAAAATTGGAGGGAAAATGATTCGAAAAGCTTTTGACTATTGACTATTTTGATATTTGACAGATTTTTGACGTATCAGTGGAATTTTTTGGAAATCGCACAGAAGGGTGCCTAAAGATAAAGCATTTCGTTAAAATCGTCAAAATGAAAATGCCTCATTCTTTACTAGTATTTGAAGTTCTGTTAAGCTAACTTTGAACTGTGTTAGTAAATCCATTTTTTTTAAATCTTCTACATTTATTGGAAAATATCGACAGTCGTTTTTAAATTTCATTGTTTAAGTTAATTGAATGTTTTAGGAACTACAGGTTAAGTACTAGTAGAGAATTAGATTACTAGTCTACACCTGGAATTTTTCGGAAAAATTACTGGAAAATCAGGGAATTTGTTTTTTTTTAATTTTGAGTCGACACCCTGTCAAAAGTCCAGTTTGAAGTCTGGACAAATGGAAGCGGAAAGAAAGAAAAATATGTATGATTACAAGTTACACCCCTGTTAACACTCAGGCACCTTGGGTTGACCAAAAGAGTATTCAAAAGTTGACGCGAGCTGTTCCATCGCAATTTGATCAAAACAAAAAAAGAGCAAAAAATATTCCATTTTGATGGCCCAATATTATTACTTTATGAAAACTAATCCTTCTGGAAAGAATCTTTTTTTGCTCAATCAGGAGTCTTTCTTGATTTTGATAAAATCCCGTTCAGTGTACGATGCAGTCTGTTACAATTTTCTTCGAACAACTTTTGCCACATTCACACATTCACTCCAGAGCGTCATAATTGGTGTCCAACTGGACCATGAACAAAACCCCGAAACATACATTCGTCGACACCGGGCCTCCGAAACCACGGTTGTGACACGCATGTTTTTCGGCAAAAGAAAAGGGTGATTACAAAACAAACCTGTTTGTTGTGTTTTGCACTCTCGCGCAAGTGTCGGTGCGTTCCGACTGTGCCATCCATCTCCCCCTGGCCCCCTAGCTGAGCTGGGCTTCTCGTCGATCCAATTTACAGGTTCTTCGGTGGCAATCATAATCCGACCATTTTTGACATCGCCCGCCGCATTACATTCGGTAAGAGATCGAGATCGACGATCGTAAAATGCAACCGGGTGCAGATCATAAAGTAATTTATCCGTCCACCCGTCATGTGTGTGTACGCACTTTTATATTTCGCTTTTATTTCGATATAGTGGGTGTTGATTTTTGGTGGATTTCATATCCACCCCACCGCGTTCGGGAGAGTGGTGGTGGCGGGAGGCTCGAACAACAACGGGACGGGATCGATTGAGTAATCGAGTGTGTAGAGTTTCACTTTCGATTTCGGCGATCGCCGCCGTCGCCTCCTACCCTCGTATCGTGCGCACAGGTAAGGCCGCGCAGTCTGTCGCGCGTGACAATCGCCATCGAGACAGGTTTTGTTCGCTGCGCTGCGTTTGGGCACTTTTGGCAGTCCGAGCGTTTGTCTGCGTGATGGTGTGCTGGTGAGTATTCGCCGGGGGGGGGGGGGGCTGGCAGTTCCAAAAAGACAGACGCGAAAATTTAGGTGACCACATGATGCGATAAACCGATCGCCGAAAACGGGGTCGGGCTCGTAGGTGGCTGCCACTAGCGTAGCGGTAGATATGCGAAACTTGAGTTGAAGAAATCTTGAAAAAAAAATTATAACGGCCACACTTGGTGGAATCAAATAAAACAACAAAGTAATCGATATCACCCGTCAGGAGCGGCGATGGCGGCAGTGATGAAGTAAGCGATTGAGTAAGGCGCGAAAAAAAAACGTCAAATTTCTGTCTGGTGAATGGTGGAGTCTCTAAGATCGAACGAATGGAAACGCAAGTCGGTTAACTTGTCTTCTTCGGCTTCTTCAACGTGACTGGGCCCAAAGAGAGCGAAGAAGAGTTGCTAGGTTTCGACTTTTCGGCAATCTGTCTTGCGGCGAAATGTGTATTTACTGGAGAGACCGACTTGCACATGTGGTACCCTTTCTCCTGAAATTCGGCATTTGGTTTATGTTTTTTTTTTTCTCCGGTCACTGCTTTGGAAGGTATTGTCGGAGATCGAAGCGGCAAACGTTTCGAAATATTTGCTGGTTACTTTACTTCTTATTTCTGGTGTTACACATTGTTGCGATGGAATGTTCCGTTTAAAAGCTTTTGGAGCCGACACCGACACACACGTCGCAACTATGGTAGGAATTTGGACTGGAGTTTGGCAATTTTGAGCTGTCGAAATTGTATTGTTGGTTTCCCACCCGATTTCGTGTAGCTGGGAAATTCTATCGCATCCCTCATATTCCCAGGGGGGGGTTTGAAAATTTGTCAAGAATATGAATATTCTTTGCAATTGAAATATTCAGGAAAATTCATGTATTTCAAACGGAGATCACACGCGTCACGATAGACCCGTTGAGATAATTTCTTATTGAAACAGACCAGATTATCAGGCTTTGCAGAATAAATCTCAAAACATATATTTTTCAGCATGACATGGCAAATTAGTTTTTCATCGTACTCAAAATACATACATTTAAATGTAATAAAAATAATTGATCAGAACTTTGGATTAAGACCAATCATTATCTCAGGTACAGACGGGAACTGACATTGTGACGTTACATCAATTTTATGATGCTGAAATCACTTCTCCACTTCTTATTTTATTTCCCATCCCGCACTTGATTTTTTGATGTTGTGATAGAGCTATTTATTAAGAATATCCATATCAAATTTGAAATAAATCGGTTCAGTATAAGATATCGTATGAGATATCGCGTACGCCAGCTGGAAAAAATTGTTTAGAGGGAAAACGCCTATTATATAGGGTTGGGGAAAAAGAAATGTCGTATTTCTGATCGAAATTTGACGCTTTGTTTAGTATACTTAAAAGTATCCAATTTAAGTCAAATATGCGCCGTTTCGTTCGCAACTTCATTATCCCCTCTTATAAAACCCCCTCCTTATTTGCAAAAAACTCAGACAGCCAGTTTCGCAAGCCTCTTCTGAGGCCAACTTAGTATCACCAAGAACGTTTTGCATGCACCGGAAGAGATGATAATCACTTGGAGCCAGGTCCGGACTATACGGTGGGTGCAATAGGACATCCCATTCGAGCTCCCGTAGCTTCTGGCGGGTCATCAAAGATGTGTGAGGCCGAGCGTTGTCCTGGTGGAAAACAACACCATTCCTACTGATCATTTCTGGCCGCTTCTGGTCAGTATCGGGTCCATAAACTACACGAATTTTTTCGGCCGCCTTCGTTGCAGGTAGTAAAACATAAAAATATGGCGAATTTCTTGCTTGGTGAACTCCACCTTTGACGCGCTATAACTTGAGACTGAAAAGGACAATCACAACATTGTCAAAACGACACTTGTAGCACAGATTGTTGTCTTTGAATAGCCGTATAGTATGACCCGATGCGATAAGTACAACACAAGATATGTTTAAGTATTGCCATATATTGATAATATATGACATTTCTTTTTTCCCAACCTAATATTAGAAAGTAAAAATAAACTTGATGTGCGACTGCTGTCTGATTGCTTGATTTGTATTTTAATATTTTAAGGTTTATAAGTTTTTGAGCTACAAAGTTCATTCGCCTCTAGCCTTGAAAAAGACTAATTCGAAGATCAATCAAAGGAGAGTTGCTAGTATCCTGCTATGGACACGCAACCATTGTGGCTAGCGAGACGCTAGCTATGGATGAGCTCCAGTACATGATGTGCGCTCGGCCCCGCTAGCGAAGGATGTTGGAGTTGTTGATTGATTGCTAGCCCGACTTAAGTTGAAGGTGGAAGGAAGCCACATATGACTGCCACAACGGCGCTCATTTCTTTCATCTCCCTGCCTCACTCCTCGCCCGAAAATCAATAATTTTGCGAAAAAGTGTGAAGAAAATGATCGTTTTCGCACACTTCCCATCAAGTAATATCAACCAAACTCTAATCGATTGCTCACAAGATATTAAATTTTCATCTGCCGTCGCAATATCTAGTGAAAAACGCCGGAAAACTCGAGCTAGTGCTCTGGAAGGTCAATTTACATTTTTCAATTTTCCGCAATGGTTTTGTTTGTATTGGTGAAAGCATCGTTATTTTTTCGACACTGTTGCCAGACAAATATCATCGAAACAGCTATAAAATCCACTCAATAAAATGTTCATGAGTCAAAGCGTTTCATGTCATGAATATCAATAAAATAAAATTGTGTTGATATGAGTACAATTATTATTTTTACGTTTACTGGGTCTATGATGTAAGTTTAAGCAACTTTAACATTGGTTAATAAAATTGTATTGCAGAGCTCGGAACACTGCCACGGGTACCTCTGCTGTCTAAAATAGTAAACGGAATAGTATTACATTCAATCAAAATGTTTTGGCCAACGAAGAGAAGGGTTAATGCTCTCCAACGTGAATATGTGAAAAAATACGATCAACGAAGGAAAATATTGAGGAATTAACAACATCGAGTTACTGTGCGAAAGAACTTGTTAATACCAAAAGAGCCCCAATTCGCACGTGTTATGAATTTTGTCATGTTGCGCTCGCGTATAAGCATAATTTTACTTCATATGCAAATACATGTTCTTTATATATTTATATTTGCAATTTTTCATCGGAACACATCGTTCATACATTTTACTTCAGTATTGAATTGTTATTTTTTTTTTCAAATGTATTCTAAAACCAGTGTCAGTGAAGCGCCACACAGTCTGATAAGTGAATTGATCTATTTACGTACAAAAATCAAAACAAACGAAACAAATTGCTCTTCTCTCACAATCACTATTACCCCATTTTTACACGTGGTTTTATCTACACTACTACAACGGCTTCCTTCCACCTACACCTTAACTTGGGAATGAAAATTGTACCTCGCTGCTGCAATAGTTGCTCGTTATCGTCAGCACGGCACAGAAATTAACAGAGAAAAATGGAAAAATGGAAAAGGAAAAATGAGACGGCTCAATAAAGTGACGACAAAAAAATTGATTTTTTTAACCAATTTTAAAAAGTGTCAAAAATAGGACTTTGTTGGTTTTATTTTTAATATACCATAGTTTTGCAAGTACTCATGTCGGCAGGTAAATTTTCAGTTTAATGTTACCAAAACCTCATATTGATACGTTCGGCTGTTTTTCTTTCAAATCTTTGAGTAAATGAGAGGAACATATTGCAAACTTTGCTAGGAGCCGATGGCAACAGTCGTACCTATCAAATGATGAACATTCCTGTAATAAAAAATTCTATTGGAAAGGCAAATGCAAGTTGCAGAATTCGTCATATAGATTTGGTTATATCAAAACTATAACGATATGTTTGTTTGATACACATACACAATTCAAAGTAAAATTATTAAACTACCAGATGTACTATGTACACGTAGCTTCAATGTAATGTATATTTCATCACCTCATGTGAAACGAAGTTACAGTCTTCCAAAAATATTTAAAAATCTCGATGTTGCAACTTGATCCTCTAATTTTATTTTGTTTAGTTTTTATACATCAATGCCATGAAAAATAGGATAGACCGAAACAAAAATTTGCCTGTATGTGCTCCAGCCAATTGTATTTATTGGTATACCATAAATTTCAGACCCGTATTTTTTGGCCCATGAGTTGTACCACCTTGAATTACTTAATTAAAATCTACCTCTTTCTTCCCGTTTCTTTTCTTATTTCTCCTCTGTCTCTTTTTCCCTTTTCCTGATCTTCTTTCTCCTTCTTTTTTTTCTTTTTTTCTCTGTCCCTCTTTATCCCTTTCACTCTTCCTCTCTATCTCTTTCTCCCTCTCTGATTCTTTCTCCATTTCATCATCTCTCTCCCTATCTCTCTATCTATATATCTCTCCCTTTCTCTCTTCGTCTCTCACTCCCTCTCCTCTCTCTTCGTCTCTCTCTCCCTCTCCTCTCTCTTCGTCTCTCTCTTCCTCTTCTCTCTCTTCGTCTCTCTCTCCCTCTTCTCTCTCTTCGTCTCTTTCTCTTTGTTTTTTTTCTCTCTCTCTCATTCTCTCTTCCTCTCTCCATCTCTCCCTCTCTCTCTCCCTCTGTCTCTCTCTTTCTTCCTCTCTATCTCTCTTTCTCCCCCTATCTCTCTCTTTTTTTTCACTCTCTCTTTCTCTCTCTTTCTCTCTCTTTCTCTCTCTCTCTCTCTCTCTCTCTCGTTTTCTCTCTCTCTCTCTCTTTCTCTCTCTCTTCCTCTCTCTTTCTCTTTCTCTCTCCCTTTATCCCTCTCTTTTTTCCTCTCTATCTCTCTTTCTCTCCCTATCTCTCTCGTTTTTTCTCTCTCTTTCTCTTTCTCTCTTTCTCTCTCTCTCTCTCTCTCTCTCTCTTTCTCTCCCTCTATTTCTCACCCTCTTCCCTTCTCTCCCTCTCTCTCTTTCTCTTTCTCTCTTCTCTTTTTTCTTCTCTCCTATTTCTTCTTCTATATTTTTCTGTTTTACTCTCACTTCTCGTTCCTTCCCTCTTTTTTCTCTCTCTTCTTTTCTCCTATCTCTGCTTCTATATTTTTCTCTCCCTTTTCCTTCCTCTCTCTACCTCTACCTATGTCTCTACCTCTATATATCTCTTTACTTTACCCTCTTCCACCGTTCCTACTCGTGATAGACCCAAAGGCTCGTAATGCAGTAATACTCGCGGTACTCGAATCCGTTATGAACAAATTTTCACGTCGAAAAATTCAGTAACTTTCGAATCTTTACAGGGCATATAGACAAGCAGACAAACATTAATGCTGCTGTATACAGATTCGAAGTAATAATTTCGTAATGAAAGGCATACATTGCCTTAGTAACCAGATCAATCAATTGCGAATTTTGGATACCAGAATAAAACTTTATTTTGAAGAAAATTATTCGAATTCATTCGAAAATTTTTCAGGAGATCCAAAATTAGAAAACATTTGTAGTTATTTATGTGTTCATTTCTGATATATATTTCTAATATAATACCATGGACCTGATCACGAACATCACTTCACGGTGAAAACGGAATGAAATGCATACAAATCGCATACAATTCTTTTCGTTTTCACCGTGAAGTGACGTTCGTGATCAGGTCCCATTTGTATTGTACATTCATTTTCTTTCCAAAAATCGTTTGTATCTATTGTGGGAGTGCAGTAATAATTATTACTGCGTTGCCTACTATATTTTTGATAGTGATGAAAAGTTTATTACAAATTAAATATAGATAACAGAAATAAAGATATCATAGCGTGATCATTTGACATTCACGAGAGAGACACTCACTCGAGTTCCATAACCCCAATATAGCACTTACTAGAATAAGGAATAAGATAATTTTCCATGAAAAAATATTAAATCTGGATCAGGCAAAGGTAAATTTATGATAAAAATGTTAAACTAAGCATCATTTGTCATTTGTCTACTTGTAGGCGAAGCATTTGAAAAAATATAGTTTATGAGAAATTGGAGCCAAATGTAGCCCTAACTCTTTATATAATTGGAAAGATTGGATAAACTTTCTCGGATGAAAATAGTGAATTGCAGGTTAGATCCATACATACTTGTGCACCCGTGGCCGAGTGGTTAGCGTCCCACACTATCATGCCGGGTGTTCGGGCTCGATTCCCGTTCTGGTTGGGGGATTTTTCGTCAAAGAAAATTCTTCCGGCTTGCACTGTGGTCACGCGTATTCTAGAGCTTGCCACTCCAGAGTACATTCAAGGCGTGTTATTCGGCATAGAAATCTCAACCAAGTATTAATGAACGACGCTAGTTAATGAATACGTTGAGACGGCAAAAGTTCCACAGGGTACGTTAACGCCATTCAAGAAGAAGAAGATCCATACTTCTACAAGAAATCTTTGAAATTTTTGACGTAGAACTACGTCATTGATTTCTATACCGGGATGTAAAATCAAAGTTTCGGAAACGGAAGCGTTACGCCGGAGACTGAGATTTTGAGGGTTAATATCTCCTAAATAACTGAACGAAATAGTATGATAAACACTTCATTCGAAAGATAAAATGTCTACACATTTTATACTTGTTACTTTTTGATCCGAAAACTTGTTTCAATAGCCTTAAAATTGCTTTCACAACAGACTATTGAAATCACCAATCGGTATACAAGCGAGCGCTGCTCAGAATCCACTCAGTTGTGATTGCTAAACGATTAAGGTACGATTGCTGAAATGAATGGATGTTTCCCTAACACAGATTTCAAAACCATGGAACCTGGAGAAATCGGCATTGCAAAATAGATGCAAGCTGTGGGTACTTTTGCACTCGCTTGCATTTCTGCAAATCGGAATATTTTTTCCCAATACAGATTCCGAAACCAAGAAGTTGGGAAAATCGGCATTGTAGATACATGCAAGTCGGTAGTACTTTTATACTCCCATGCATTTTTACACTCCGGAATTCATTTGCTAACACTGTCGACAAAAGCGGGTACAAATGCAACGCTTTGCCTCGGTTATTCAAGACGGCATTGGAAGATATCCCTTCATGTCGCCAGCTCACTGAATTTCTACGCATACTGTTCGATGATTAAGCAAAATGTTGATAACTATTTGCTGTGATAACTACTACCATAATGCATGAATTGACCTAAATAGGCATTTGTTTGCAATTGAATTCGTAAATTGTTTCATTCATTCACTAGTTTAATCAATACACACAAAAGATAGCTCTGCGCAGCGGCAATATCGTAACCAATGAGGAACATCCGAGGTGCGATTATTGCTAATTGAAGAAACACAAATGATTACTAAGCCAACGGCAGTCCTACGGCAACCTTGCGGTTATATCATAGGTATAACCCATCCATAGTTTTTTTTTTCTTTTGACGTAGTATTTCTATTAACATCTTAATGTTTCGAGTGGCAAACGTGTATGGATTTTGAACGTAAATATTAATGAATGGATTACGATTCCAAATAAACAAATCAATGGGAAACATTTCTGGCAAATTTTTCTACCTGAGACGAATTTCATGCCAACTCGACTAGCCGTTGGCAAGACTATCCCAGATAGCAGTGAAACATTGTGGGTGTGGAGACATTGGTCATTTAAGTAACTTTGAAATATTCGAAAAAGAAGACTACTTCTTGAAAGGAGCTAAAAAACTTTTATGATTTTTTTACAAAAAATTATAACTTTAAAACTATAATAACTACGAAATTCTGGTCAAAGAATGAAATGTAGAAAATAAAAATAAAAAATAAAAAAAATTGTTTTCAAAAAAAAAAACTGACGAATATTCCGCTATCTTGACTGGAAACAAAATTGAGGTCAGTTGTATTTTATTCAAAGAAAACATGAAAAAGTTTTTGTTAGAAAAACTTTTTTCCTGTAAAAGTGCCCATCTTGCGATGTATGGGTGACTTGTTGAATATTATTTTTTGAGAATTTGAGAAATATTTTTTGAGAATAAAAAAAAACCTTTTTGAGAAAAATTAATATAAATTTTTAAAATATTTTTTCTCCAGCGTATTTTTTCTAAACAATTTTTGGTATTTTGGTATTTTTCGATAGTTTTCTACATTTCATCCTTTGCTCAGAATTTTGTAGTTACTACAGTTTTGAGTAACATTTTTTTGTAAAAAAATAAGAAAAATTTGTTGGCTCTTTTCAAAAAGTAGTCTAATTCTTTTTGTAATATTCCAAGACAAGTTGGTCATTTAAGTGAGTTGCTTAAATGACCAATGTCTTTACAACCACAATGTTTCCCTGCTATCTGAGATGATGCTGTCAACTGCTAATACGAGTTGGCATGAAATTCGTCCTAAGACATATATTGTGGAAAAAGTAAAAAAAAAAAGCAAACAGTGCAACGAGTAAAATAGGTAGGTTTTTCCCTATCGCTCTCGTCGCTCATTCTGAGGTTTCAATTTTTAATTTCGCTTCAGATAGCGACCAGCAAACACTATGTGTGCAAATTGA
Organism: Toxorhynchites rutilus septentrionalis; assembly: GCF_029784135.1. Classification (NCBI taxonomy): domain Eukaryota; kingdom Metazoa; phylum Arthropoda; class Insecta; order Diptera; family Culicidae; genus Toxorhynchites; species Toxorhynchites rutilus. The sequence continues at coordinate 219,543,734 of NC_073745.1, read as the reverse complement.
GATTTAATTTGGTGGTTCAAATCCTGCTATGCCGATTGCTCACGCCGTTAAAGTGCAATGATGCGTTTGTCCGAGATAATGATGAATGTGTGATTTCTCGCTGCTGATTCGATGGTGATTAAGAGGTGAATAAGCTGAAGATGAAGAAAGTCTCTAGAATTCAAGACATCATCATAAGTTTTAACCTCGGTTCCTGTTTTGCTACCGTGTTGAACGGAAAGTCATTTATTTTTTATTCAGAATTCATTCTCAGAATATGCACAAAGCAAGCATAGTGTAGAGCTAGCACTGACGCACAGAGCAAATTAAAACCTGTCGCTTTACGGTGTGCGCAAATTCATGGGAATTTAGAAGTTCTTTTTTCAACGCTGTTTAAATAACTTAACTATTCAAACATTTTCTATTCTTCGATTGATCATTTATGAGTTTTCATATCGATTGATGCAAAAATCTTGTCATTTTATCAATAGATGTCCGATAAATAAACTTTCAAGATTGGACCTTTTTCGAGACGCGACCAATATTTTGATTTCCAATTCGGATTCTGAATGTATTCCCGAAAGACACCGTACTTAGAGAATGGAAAACCTCAACTATGGAAAAGTTATCGGAATTCGCTTATATTGGGTTTGCACTTCTTGGAACGATTCTGTTGTTTCCTTTTGAAATATGAAAAAATGGGCGCTGAATACAGTTGTAGATTATTAAAATTTGTGAAACAAATTACATTTTAGAAGTATAAAAAAAGTTTTGAAAGTTTCATAAACTTCATTTCTATCAACCAAATTGAAAATTTTTAACCGCTCCACAATTTGTTCTTAGATACCAAACCGCTATCTCTTTTATTTACTCTGACTGAAATTTAGTTTTAAGGATCTTCCAAAAACCAATAATTCTGCGCCATTGTGGCTATGTTGACTATGAAATGAACCTATAGCGAAATGAAAAAAATATAAATTGGGCGCCAAAGAACGAAATGTAGAACATGCAGAAACATGCTTGCATTTTTGGAAGAAAACATTAACTTATATGTTTTTTTTACTTCTAAATGGTTACTTGGTTCTCCTAATATAAACGTTATACAACTGTGTTATGCACATTTTTTCATCTTTTAAATGAAGGCAAAAGAGACGTTTAGAGTAGCTTACTCCTTGGATTAAAAACAGATTAAGGCAAAGACTAAAAACAAGAAAAGTTAAAGTACTCTGTCATAGTTCAAATTTGAACATATGCGTAAAAGGATTTGTTTACATTAACATATTATAATTTCATAATATTTCTGTAACCTCGTGGGAGATTCTTGGTCATCTACCGTTAGGTAGTATCTACAATTGTTCCAACGAATGGAGCACATTTTGATCATTATAGCAAGTGCAGACCAACAAAAATCAGACGTTGAGCAATGAATTTCAAATCAAATTGGCTTCGCCCGATACTGCATTGAAACACTACCAATCCACCCCTCTTTTCTGCAAGCAATCCGCCCGCAACTCGTCGTCCTAGTTAATAATTTTATTATAACCATTTCCGGGGTCCGTACCATCGAAATGTATGTCCCCTAACCTAACCGTTTGGACACCGCCTTGGGCGATAGCTCTTGAAAAATATCCCAATAAATTTAATCAAATCAGATAGATCTCTACCAGTAGCAGCAGCAGCAGCGGCGATGCGCACTTCGCGTTTCCCGTTCCGTTCGCAAAATTTATGCTCCAGACATGGAGGCGCTCGGTGGTGGGTATATATGTGCGTAGTATATTTTGTGTGTGTGTGCAAACTGCGCGCCATTTCCGGCTGACCTTGTCCTAGTTTCGTCCCGCGTTTACTACCCATTGCTGAGCGGCGCTTTGTTTGGCATCTCCGCCGTTATTTTTCCTCGGCGAGTAGTTTGGCACCCCATAAAAATAAGCTTCTGCTTCAGCTTCAGGCCGGCTCCGACATTATCTTTTTTCGCACCGCGGGGTCGCGAAAAAAAATAAAGGATAACAGGCGCGTCCGAAGAGTAGCGAAGCAGATGGGGTGAACCATTTTTCGGTATCGATTTTCCGTCCGAACGAATCCCGCTACGCCTCTGTCTTCTGACGTCATGGCGAAAAACTGGAAAACTTTTTACTCAAAACAAAACTCCCTTTCCGCCCTTCCGCACTAACTGGAGAAGCTCCTCTGTTTGGCTACGGGGATGCACTGATACAAACCCTTGAAATAAATAAAAAAAAAATAATACAAAACGAGGGTAAATGAAGCGCTGATGTTGTTGTTGATGATGATGATGATGGAACGAAAAAAAACCCATTTCAAAGAACACACGCCGGTCGATTCTGGTACGCAAACAGCCTTTTCCATTTTCAATCGCCGCCCGCTCGACATACCACCCCCGCCCATACCGGCGACCTAATTTGCTTCGCTCTTGTCTCTGCCGTAATCACCCAACAAAAACAGCAAAAACAACAACAACACAATCTAGAGCAGTGCCGCCCGAGAACCGAACCAAGTGCCGATGTGTTGGTGGTTCTGAGCGAAGAAAACGAAAAAAAAAAGAATCTTTCACTCCACTCAAAATGCATCCCCCTTTTATTTCGCCCTCTCTTTTTCTCTCTCTCTCTGACTTTGAGTGGTGCAGTTTGTGACTTCCATCAATGTCTCTTTCTGTTCACCTGATGATGGGGATGCCGTGTTTGGTTGCAGGAGAAAACGACGGGGATATTCGCCAATTTTCTGGATCGCTTGCTCGTAATGTGTAAAATGTTATGTGGCGCGCGGTGCTTTTGTTTTGGTTGCGAATGTTCTCCTCGCGGCTAAATGCGTCGTTTGTGTCACATACCTACTATATGTTCTGCGCAGATGATAACATATCAAAGGCGAAGCGACAGACACACCACTGCAACGCAAGTTTGTCCTATCCTCCCCACCCCCCTCTCATATTGGTTATCCGAATGTGGCGGTCAGTTGTTCCGAGAAAGGGTTTCCTCAAATGGAAGTTGTTTTTGTATTCAATGGATTATTTTTGCTGTCTCCAACGACAGGAAACATATACATCACGGACTCGATTATATACAGTTGTTGATTTCTTTTCACGGTATTTAATCGAATCCTGTATAAAATCGAGCCAAAAAATTTTTTTATTTATTTTAGTTTTGCATGTATTTTTTTGTTTTTTTGAAAATAAAGGAGGTACACCTTTCTCAATTGAGGGGCTTAGAATGCAAGGGGTGTAAGTGACTTGATCGATTTCTCTTCATCAACATTTTATTTAGTTAATAACTCAACTGCAAAAACGTTCCAATTTAAGTTTGCTATAGAATCCGATAGATGAGGTTCTGACCTATCTTCCACATTTTCAAATACAGCTGGGAATGTATTTGCAGCTACGGTCTGACCAAAAGAAAAAGTCGATGTAGAGAAATCGATCAAATCACTTACACCCCTTTCATTCTAAGCCCCTCAATTGAAAAAAAATAAATTTATCCAGATTCTCTCAGGATGAAAAAAAATCCTCCTACGCATATGTTCGAATTTCAACAATGACAGAGTTATAGAACTTTTTGTTTGTTTCGGACTCTGTTGCTTCAAACTTTCACTACATTAAAAAGTACGCTACGGAAGACGATTCTAAATTAGTGGATTTTAATAACATTTTGGAAGTGAAAAACTTGAAAGTTGATAATTTTTAATGTGTTATTATTAATTTTGTCCTAAAAATTTATATCAAACTTGATCGTTTCTATCAATTAAATCGAAGTTCTATAACCGCTCTACAATTTGTTCTTTGACGCCCAACTTCTAACTTTCTTAATTTGGCTGCAATATCGATATAAACAATTCCTGGTGAAAATTCAAGCAAAATCTTCGAAAATCACGATTTTGATCACGATCACTGTACATGTGATAGCCACTTAAACTTGACCTTAATAGTGAAAGGTTACATTTCTTCTTGAAATAAGCCATATTTGAAATATAAAAAAAATCCAAACTGTATATAATCGAGTCCAAAATTGTATATTTATATTTTATTTATATGTATATTTATTTCTTTGAATCGTCTGACTCACATTTCGTCTAAATGATTATTTAAAACTAAACGTCACAACTACATCTAATACGTTGGTCATACGAAATAAAAACGATACAAAATACAAAATGAGTCATCAATGAATGAGTCGTCTATAAAAAGTGTCCGAGGAGATATTGATGTCAAATAAGTCGAAAACTTCGTTGAAACGGACAGGATTATGCAACGCATAGTTCACAATGCGTCCTTCGAGAAACAGGAAGTTTCTGACACGAAGAGTACGTTCAGGCGCATAAATATTGATTTGTGTCAACAATGCAGGGCAGTCGATTCCTCCGGTCAAAAGTCTAGCGACAAACATAGCTTGAGCGTTGAAACGCCTTCTTTCCAGCGTCTCCAGTCCCAGAAGTTGACAACGCGCCTCGTATGGTGGCAAGTTTAGTGGATCCCGCCACGGAAGGTTCCGGAGAGCATGTTGTACGAGTTTCCGCTGAACATACTCAATCCTTGAAATCCAATTTGCTTGAAATGGGCACCACACAACTGCGCTCAACTCCAGTATAGATCGAACTAGCGAGCAGTAGAGATATCGGAGACAGTGTGGATCACGGAATTCCCTTGTAGTTTTAAGGATGAATCCTAACTGCCGGTTGACTTTAGTGATTATTTCACTGAAGTGTAATCGAAAGCTGAGTACATTATCGAGTGTCACTCCAAGGTCTCGTATATGGCTTACTCGCGACAGAACTTGACCAGAGATGGAGTAGCCAAACACAATTGGCTTTAGCTTACGATGGAACGAAATAGTACTGCATTTCGTGATGCTGAGCGACACTATATTTCTTGAACACCATTCTTCAAAACAGTCGACCATATTCTGAAGTCTAAAGCAATCAAGAGCGTTCCTGATAACCATACAGATTTTCACATCATCGGCGTGAAATAAGCGGCAGCCAGGTGGAAGTAGTAAGGACACTGCATTGATGAACAATGAGAACAACAGTAGGCCTAGGTTGCTTCCTTGAGGCACTCCCGGAAGATTGGAGAAACTCGCAGATTGCGCAGATCCAATTTTGGCACACATCCACCGATCTGTTAAAAAAGAGTTCAACCATATCGTGAATCTCGAGGAAATGCCTGGTTTGTTCAGCCTCACTATCAGGATTTTGTGATCGACACGGTCGAAATCAGCCTTAAGGTCTGTGTACACTTCGTCCACCTGAGTGCCTTGCTCCATGCTGCGCAGACAGAAAGAAACAAGGTCGACTGAATTGGTGACGACTGACCTTTTTGGGAAGATTCCATGCTGATCTTGTGATAGATTGTTCGAATTACATATAATCGAGTCCGACCTGTATTTTATTTCATAAATATTTCCTCTGGAAACTTTTTGGTTGAAGCTCATTTTGACAGGAACAAAACGCAAACAACCGTTCAACAGTCATCGAATCTATTGTATTTTTTTTGGAAATTTTTTTGATTAACACGTTGATTTGGCTACTTGGAGTAACAGTTACAAGTTAGGAAAACAAAAATATATATGGTTTGTTTTCAGATGTGTTTCAAAATGTGATTACTTTCTAGTAGAATTTCTGACTATTTTCTTTTTATACAATCAATATCTACAATCGCTCTTGATTCGGGCTTAATAGGAAACGCAACAAGAACAACTCGGGGATCAACGTGTTGAAGCAGATTTTGGATAATAACACTACATGACATTCTTTCTGTTTGATCGGGTAAAAAGCTCTCATTATTGTTTTCGTTTCGTTTAAAAGTATACTCCATTCGTATTCCTGTTTTCGCTATAACATTTCATAAGTAGAAAACTTTAAAATGATGGTTTTCTCCCAAAACATCATGTTTCGTCTTTTGACGCCCAACTATTATTTTTTCTAAGTTTAGCTGCAAGAGCATTTAAAACTCATTATTAAAACTTATTCAATGGACACAATCGCATAGAATGCGCGGATTTTCATGATTCTTCAAACAAAATTTCAGCCAGAGATAAAAAGATAGCGGTTTGACACCTAAGAACAAATTGTGAAGCGATTGTAAACCGGAAGCAATTTAACGGAAACAATAAGAATTATTGGGCTTTTTGAAAAAAAAAACAAAAATCACTAACGTTCTATTTTTTTTTTTATTTCTAAAATGTTATATATTTCACTATTTTAAATATTTTTCAAATGTATTCAGCGCCAATCTTCTCATCTTGTAAATGGAAGCAACAAAACTGTCCTGAGAGATGCAAACAGAACCCAAAATAAGAAAATTTCAATAATTTCTTCATAGTTGAGGTTTCACCATATGCGTAGAAGGATTTTGACGTAGTATTACGTCTTTTGGGAACATATTTAAGGTCAAAATTTAAATAAAAATATTGGTCGCATCATCAGAAAGGTCCAATTTTGAGCGCTTATTCATCTATTGATAGAACTACGAGATTTTTGCATCAATCGAGCTGGAAACTCCGGCTGGTTGCAAGTGGTCGAATACGCTTAGGATACGGCATATTTTACTCCGATATATTCAATATCAACATGCAAAAAATATCGTAACGTAATCCTGCGTCAACTATTCGATCTTGTCTCGGACACAACAATTCAACTTACTTTTATCAGACATGATTCTCTATAATTTTCTGTATCAGCTACCTAACAGCTTTTATATTGATTTTCATCATTTTTTCTGTCGATTTAACCGAATATAACAATTTAGACAAAAAAAACATGAATTGCCCGATTGATCTTTTCACATTTCCGTCGATTTTCAGACCCCGGTCTGGAAAATCAAAAAAATCGAATTTTTGGTTTTTTGTATTTTTGAGAAGCTTATACCCTCATAAATGTTGTCCTAAAAAGATTTTTCGATATTTGGTTTCGTTGGAAAGTTACAGCCAAAAGTATGAAGTCCCCTCAAGGGCATAGTATTGCTGTACGAATTTTTAAACGCGTTTTTCTCGGAATCATGTTTTTTTCAACTAGTGGTATCGATATCTCGAAATCTGGAAAATTCCGAAGGGAAAAGTGCTAACGGAGAGAAAAGAAAGACAAATCGATGCATTTCACCAAGAAAACGTTGGTATCAGAGAAATTTCTCGTCGGATTGGACGATCCCGTCAAGAAGTGCCCAAATATTTGACGAATCCTCAAGGATACGGTAAGAAGGAGAGAACTCCACGTAAATCGAAGCTCTCTGACCGGGATAAGCGGGAAATAGCTAGAACAGCTTCGAATAACTCAAAATCGCTTATGCAAATAGAGTAATAGTACAGGTTATCTTCACTGACGAAAAAAAAGTTTAATTTGGATGGCCCTGACGGTTTGAACGGGTACTGGCGTGATTTACGGAAGAAGGGACAGTATTTTTCAACCATAATTTTGATGGAGACTCGTGCATGGTTTGGCCGGGATTCTGTGCAACCGGAAAGCTCAAGATAGCTTTCACATCATTCAAATATTACATACATGTTCTGGAATCCTCTCTCCTACCGTTTTTGCGTGGATATCGTTACAAAAAAATCACATTCCAGCAAAACAATGCTACTATTCACACCGGAAAGGAAACTAAGCAATGGATTAGGGAACAAAAGCTTATTTTTTTTAGACTGGCCGGCTCGCTATCCAAACTTGAATCCTGTTGAAAATCTTAGGAGGATCCTTGTACGCGTAATCTACACTGAGAGAAAACGTTACACCACGATTAAAGAGCCCAAGATCGAAAAAATTACATACAAACATTTTAACACTCTTGAAAACAGGTGCTTTCATTTGTTCATTTCACCCTTCAGCATTAGAAAAAGCATTTTGTCTGCCAACGCAAGTTTGGGTGTAGTATCATTTCAGATTGCGGTGAAACTTTGTGGGCTTATAACTATTGACATCTAAAATTTAAAAACAAATTAGACGAATTTTTGAAAAAGGCCTAAATTTTTTTCTTAAATTTTTGCAAAAGTTTCTAACTCAAAAACTATAGGACCTATAGTAAATTGATCAAAGAATGAAATATAGGGATTATTTTATTTTAATTTTCAAAAATCAAACAAACCTTTTCAAAAGGTTTACACTAAAAAAAATACAAAATTAAAGTTTATTTTTCTCAGAAACGTGTTTTTCGTTATCCTAATTTTGTTTAAAGTGAAGATGGCGATATAGTGTATTCGACAAAGTTTGAAATAATATCAAAATATGGACTTCTGTCAAAAACGTCAACATCCTCTCTTTTATAGGTTCTAAAATATATGGCATTTTTGTATGGAGACACCTGAAAAAGTAATGTTCTACTCGTAATATTTATTGTGTGCAAATTTCCGCAAATTATTGATATGTTTCCAAATAGGAAAAAAAATTGCAAGACAAGTCAATCGCGAGGATTCACACGCAAAAATGTTACGAGTAAAACATTAGTAGTAATTTTTCCGAAAGACACATGAAAAAGTAGCTGTTAGAAAAACGCTTCCCCAGTAGGAGCGCCCTTCTTCCAATGTTTGGATGACTTGTTGGTTATTGTATGTGCTATTTATATATTTTTCCTAGTTTTATGAAAGACGTTTTTAATAAAAATGAATTTCTATTTTGAAACCATGTTTTTAGTTTATTTTTTTAATTCATTTAAATCTCTACCTCAATATACTAATGAATCTTGATTTCAGACTCAGGCTACAGATTCTAAACATTCCATATCAAACTTTCTGAAACCGATTCCAGATTCATATTCTGGATTTTATATCGGACGTTCGTATGGGAGATTCCAGATACAGGTTTTAGGTTTGGAATACGCATCCGAGATCTAGGTTCCAGAATCTGTATACAGTATCAGACTGATTTTGAATCTAATAGGCAACTACAAGAATCTTGTTGGTTTAGAAAGTTAGAGCAAAATATTGCAGATTGAGGAATATGGCACGAAATAGCTCACCTTTGCGTAGTGCTTTGAATATCTAGGAATGTTTCTTGACCGATCAAGAATGCTATCAGAAAAAATAGATCAATTGAAATTCATTGACCATCAAAATCAGAGATGGTGGAGTCTGCGTTTTGCTTGTTTAGGACTCATATTGGACTTTTTTCCGTAAACGAAATTACACATCTATTTTTGTTTGGATGTGTTTTCGGTAATTTTCTAGGAATTAATTAGTTTCTTAACGCGCCATCGTTGATTTACCATCTAATGGTGCAGTAATAAGAGCCCATAGAAAAAGATTTTTTTCATTGTCGAAAATAATCTGTTATTTTTTCAAAATAAATCTCGTCACAATGCATAATTTTTTTTTTCTGCACCACAATTTCGCTCTGAAATCGAAAGTGAAGGCGCGCCATTCAAACTCGAATCATATTGGCATCACACATCACATTTTGCATTGCATTGCTGTTGTACGAAGAGCTACTGCACTGAACGAATGAAGAATAAATGGGTCACTATTACAAGCCAAAAGTGTGTGATGGTTCGTTGATAGCAACACCAAACGACAACGATGGGGACCGCGCATTGGTCCCCTCAATTAGCATAGTGCCGTGAGGAAGCACAGGCGAATTAAATGTACACTCAGCTGTTCCACCCCTCAGGTATTTGCTCCACCCCATCATCAGACGAAAGGTAGGTCAGTTTTCGCGCTCACACCGAATGCAATTTTTCATAAGATGCGATTCGCAATTGCGGAAAAAAAAGGACCCAACACCTCATCACACAGCAGTCCGACTTGGTGGAGACAGAGTCCGGGCGGCAGCAAATAAAAAACACCATCAAACACGCGTCCCAAGGGCGGCATTTCTCAGGCGCAGAAGCTAATGCAATTTTTCTCTTCTTCACATTCTCCTCCGGTTGCATTTCGTTTTTTTTTGCGCCCTATCTCCCCTGCCTGAAGATAGAAGGAATGTCGAGCAACACTCTTCCTCTCTGCTGTCTGTATTATTTCCTTTCGGAAGAACAAACGCGTACCACCCTCCTGGAGGCAGCAGGAGCAAAGCGGAGTGGCGGGAGAAGGGGGACACTCGAGAATAAATTATCATCTTTCGCTAGAAAACATAAATTTTCATTTTCTTGGGTTGGATGCTTTGTATGTTGCCCCCCATCTTGTGCTCTGCTCGATGGATTGCCTCGAGTGTCCTCATTTTACGCGGTCCCAGTTCTCGGCAGTGGCAGGAGGGGGGTAATATGATGTGGGAATGTTTGTGATTCCGGAATCGGCGCTTGTTGCCGCCACCGTCACGGCTTGGAGAAAACTTTAATTTGTCAGAAGGGAAATAGCAGCAAATCATTGCGAAAATGTTATTGGGGTTGGGTTGTTTTCGATTCAGAGCTAAAGAAATGCTTAGGGTATTCCCTACAATACACATTTCATTAACCAAGCAAATTGTGATAGGAATGGAATCAACGATGTCGAAGATGACTGTATAGACTGTATTTCAACAGAAACAACAATTTTTTTTCCGACTTCGAATTCCAAAAGCTAGGATTTCTGATCCACGCCTTTGTAATCCTTATTCCATATAGAGTTCATATTTCACATATTTTACTGTTTTTTAAAGACCACGCGTGATTCATGTCAAATGTCAAAATTAAAGTTGTGTAGTTTTCATTGCCATTCCATTATGGAAAGACTTGCAAACGAACCACGCTTGCAAATCATTGAATTTTACTATCAGAATTAATGCCCTGTTCAAAGTGTATGTTTTTCATTGTTTTGTGAAAAAAATGTCTTCATGAGGCTCATTTTTGGTAGAACGGATATGTTAGAAAGCAAAAATTCCGGATTTGGTCTGATGAGCAGCTACAAGAAATACAAGAGCTGCCCATGCATCTCGAAAAATGCACTGTTTGGTGCGATTTATAGTCCAGATGAATCATTGGCACGTACTTTTTTAAAGATGACGTTGAGAACAACGTTACTCTGAATGGTGATCGCTATTTGGATATTCAAATTCTTCAAATTTGAAAACTAGACTTTTCTGTAATCTCGAAATCTGATTCTAAATTCCAATTTCCTGGTAATTCGTAAACAAATTATGAAATCTTAAGTTGGAATTCCTAACAGGAGTTCATCGAAAACAGGAATAAGTTTGGATACAGTTTGCAATTTGTAATTTTGATTTATCTAAATATGAAATCAACAATCTCAATTCCATATGCTGGGTTCTCAAATTAGAACCTCGAATTCGACCAGTCGCTGGAATCTTTATTTAGTATCCGTGCATTGATATTGCAGCTTGAATCTTGGTAAAAATGGCAAAAATATGAATGTGAAATCTCAATCAATTGGCATTATCACATTTTTTTATTTAGAAAAAAAGTAATTTACATCTTGGAATGCGTGAACTAAGGCTGCAAACTGAATCCAAGGTCTGAATTTGCCATCTCTTGAATTTGAAATCTGCATAGCTGGAACATGTAGAAAGAATCTTAATCCTACAGCTGGAGTTTGGAGATATGATAGTCGACCATGAAGCTTATAACTAGAATTTCTAAGGAGTTTGTGATTTTTTTTTTATATCTGTATTATAGTGACTTTCAACTCATTTGGCTGGTTCGTCATTTTTACTTCCATTTTTGGAAGAATGTCGGGAGTGAGAATTGAACTCGTGACCTTCAGCGTGAGAAGCATGGATGTTATCACTACCCCAGATCGCCTCCACACTAAGGAGTTTGTGATTCGCAGGTTTGAATTTCGAAATCAGTATTCGGGTCACCCTTCTCGTATTCCACAATCCACAATCTTATAAATTCCGCAGCGATTCAAGATTACCGTAGAAGCAATAACACATTTTGATACCTTGCCTTATTCATGTGTCCAAATTATCCAATCTTAGAACACATAAAAACTTCAAAGCTTATGATTAATACTCAATCTTTCGAGAACATAACTTTTTGTCAAACTCCGAAAACTGATTCCAAATTCGGAATCACAACCGCAAATTTTGCACAAGTATTACGATATCTCGCGTTGAATCTGTATCTGCAATCTCCATCGTGACACAGCGGTAAAAATCTGAAATCGCAGAATTCTGATTGCAATTCAAATTACGAATCCTAGCGTAAAAGATAAAAGGTATGCGTTTCCCCAATCTTAAGTCCGAAATCGGCTGAGAGGCTCAATCAAGAATACGTATTCGGAATAACAAATTTTAAATCTGCGTAAGTACTGCGTAGTACTCGGAAATCCGTATCTGATGGGTCGTCATGGCTCAGTTCTAAAATGGAATCTTGTAGTTCTGTCTGGAATTCATCTCTGTACTTGAATATCTGAAATCGAAATGAATTACCGGGAACTCCTTATTGGAAATCAGCTATTTACATCTAATTCTGATATCTGTATTTGAAAATGGATTCCCTGAATCAGGAATGCTGAAAAAATTTAAGACAGTAAATGTTCTGAATCTCAATTCGATGGCCCAATCGAAAACAGGTATTCGGAATATGAAATTTAAAATCGGTAGAACTGGAAACTGGGAACAACAGCATCAGGATTAAAGAATATATTGGGGAAATTGGTAATCTGGATACATAAATTCAGATCTTAGTTGTATGGAACTTAATTACTAATTCGGAATGACAACCGCAAACTCAGAGCGAGTGTTATGAAATCTCGATTCGTGAAGAATCCCTATCTGGAAGCTGAAGTTAAAACAAGAATATTCCAAAATTTCTGTTGTATTGACAAGTCTTGAGTTGGAATCTTAAAATGAAATCAACAATCTCAAATCGGAATTCCGGGATTAGATTAGGAATTCAGATTCTGAAAACAGGGAACAAAAATGTGAAATCTCAATCAATTGACATTATCGGATTTTTTTTTTATTTAAGAAAAGGAATTTACAACCCGAATCTAGAATGTGGTTCTTTATTTGGGAACCCAAATTCAAACAGAGAATCAGGATATAAAAATTCTTAAGCTATGAATATTAGTACAAAATTTCTTTCGACTTTTTCGATACGCAAACTGAGATCCCAATATGGCGTTCTGGGCTGATGATTGAGCTGGTATCCTGCAATCTGTCATCTGGTATAAAGGGTCCAAGGTCGAATTGAAAAATCTACATGATTACCAATATCGGGAGGCGGAGATTCTAGTATCGGCATATTTGAGCTCTTGGAATCATTGAATCAGATATCAGATATCGAACATCCCTCATTTGAATCAGTTAATTATATCTGATATTTGTGTCTGGGAATTGAAGTGCTGAATCTAGACACTGAAAATTGTGAGTTGTATTTGGAATCCAGAATCCGACATTGGGAATCTATAAATTTAATTCTGAGAATGAAGCTGGGAATCACACCTTATAAATCCGATTCCTAATTTGAAGTTCTGATATGAGCTCGTATTGTTATTCGAAAAAACATATTTGAACTCTGAATCTAACGTCAGGAATCGTGAATCAGATGTTGTAGGGACGGAAATCTTGTATTTTGAACAAATAAATCTTCTAAAACTGTCATAATATATATAATAATTTTTCTGAATCTAGATTCGGAAGCCCCCGAGGAATTGCGAAATAATCAACCTGAAATCTGTACAAGCTGGAAACAGCGATCTACAGTATAAAGATTCGGGATTCCACAACAGATAATTTGAGAAGTAAATATGAATTCTTGATTTAGCAATCTAGATCTAGATTTTCAGTTCCAATTTCTCGAGCTCTGAATCTATAATCTGAAATTAAGAATCTAGGAATTTCTTGCTCTGTATCTGTATCTAAAAACCGAAAATTGTCATTTGAATTCTCCGGATTTCTAATCGAAGATCTGTATTAGAAACCCATAATTCGAAATCTGAATATGAAATTGGGAATCCGTATTACAGAAACTCAAATTTTGGATTCAAAAAGCAGGCTCTTAATTTTAAGTTCAAATACGAAATCGCAATGTCGAACGAAAAACGTATCTGAATTCGGTATTAGGAATCTGGAAAGTGCACATTATGTTTTGAATTTGAAATCTGAGTCATCTGGAAGCTTGGTATCTTAAACAAGCATTCAAACATCTGAATCCGATATTTGAAACAATTAGTTTCCGATTTGGAATCGGGAATTCCAATCGGAGATCTGTGTTAGGAATGTTTCAAGCTGAAATCAGAATATAATATTGGGGAGCCGTATATGGAAACTATAGCTTTGGATTTCAGAGTCATTTTTCTTTTTTTGAGTTTTAATATTTTTGTATGATATAAAAAAACCTGTCTAAACTCTGTGTCTAGAGTGTGAAATCTGCACATTAGGCCGTGAGTTCAAAATCTAAATCGTCTGGAAGGTTGGATTATGAACGGAGCAATTCAATTTTATATCTGCAAACTGAGATCCGTATACAGTATCCTAAACGGATTTCAAACTCAGCATCCTGAAATCTGTGTAATCTGATGAGTCGGACCTAAAATCCATCATCAAATACGATGAATGTCTATAATTTGTATCTGAATTTAAACACTGAAGTTGAATTTGGAATTTGAATAATGGATGTGAAACCCGAATCAGAGATCTGCGGATTGAATTTGATACCAGATATCGGCAATCCTATAAATTCATTTGAAATCAGATATTTACATCTGAATCTGGTATGTGTATTTGGAAATTTATCCCCTGGAACTGAAAAACAGGAGTTAGTTATTTGAGTTTAGAATCTGGAATCCCACTCGGAGGATTATATTCTGAATATATTGATCGAAATCTTAATATGAAATCGTGAATCTGTCGGAGTTTGTATTGTATAGTTTGAATCTTAATATAGTCTTAATTAATTAAATTTTGTTCATTTTACTCTGTTTTCTAGAAAACCTGTTGATTTCTGCATTAATTTGATAAATAATGTTTCAATTATGTTCGTTATCAAATGAAAGTTTAATAAAATATATGACTTGAAGACCAGCCAACGGTTACTACATTAACATTAACAGCACTTTTGTAAGATAAAAAATCTCAGTTATTTTTATTACGTACAATTTTGCAATCTTCCGAATTTAGAACCTAGATCACTTGGTGTTTGGAGTATGAAATCTCCAAACTAAGATCCGAATATGATACCCTAAACTGGTATTTAAGCATTTTTGAATTGGATAATTTGGTACGTCAGACCTGAAGTTTGACTATAAAATCAAAAATTAAAATCAATGTCAATAATTTGTATCTGAATTTTGAAACCATTATTGAATCAAGAATTCGGGTGATGAATGTAAAATATGAATCAGAGACCTGTGCGTTAAATTTAGATTCAGTTAACGACGGTATGGAAAATTTCAGATTAAGATTCGGTCTCCGTTTGCAGCTTCCAAGTTTAGATTGTAGATTACTGAATAAAAATAATTCACAATCTAAATTTTGAATCTCAAATGTGATACCTGAATTGAATCTGAAATTATTCACCAAATTTTATAACTTTTTAGAAGAAATTGTGGGTTTCCTTCAGAACCACAATTTATATTACGCGTCTTTTCTAACCTACAATCTTGGACTGTATCTATCATTTGAATATGTAATCTAAGGCATTGAATGAGCCAAGTTTCGACATTAAAAAAAATCTTGAATTTAAAATTTGGATTTTTTTTAAATTTTTTTTATGATTTCAGTGATAATCAGTGTCTGAAATCGAAGCCATAATCTTTAAGTGAGAACACTTCATGAACGTTGTGGAATCGGATTATGAATTCTGGATTTTTGTGACATGCGGGCTGAGGTTTCAGGTATTTGTAATCAAAAATTATCAAGTTTTAGATTGGAAATATTATTCAGCTGAAGGAAATTCGAGTCTGAAATAGGAAATCTGAAGTAAATATCAGAGATCAAGAGTTCTGAATTGTGGAATTTGGAAGTCGAAACCAGCGTCTGAATTTGAGATCTAACACCTGATAATAACAAATTGAATCGGAAATTGTTTTCGGGAGTCAGAAATTCCGAAATTCAAGATTATTAATATGAGAACTGAGATCTATTGCCGAATGTGTAATCAAAAATTTAAAAAAATAGAGTGTGTAGTAGAGATCTGAATCCGGGTATCAGTTTTATGATTCAGAATCTAAATAAAATCTAGAGAGGAATCTGGAATTGGGACATAATTCAGATCGATAAAAACCTTGATTCTTAGATATTCGTGAAAATGTTCAAGGTATCAGAAATATTTCTTGAATTATGGAATTTTTAGGAATGAAGTTTCATGTGAGTTTTAGCGAAACTCGGTCTTGGGTGTGAGAGGTTTTAAGATTAGGGTCTTTTACCTTTCAAGTTTTTTATGATGCTAAGATTTTTTTTTTGATTATCACTTAAGGCAGTATTCTAGTCTAGAAATTTGAAAAAAAAACAATTTTTTTTCCTTCATATTTCTGTAGTTTAGGCATTCAAGAATATACCCTAGAAAAGAATCATTTTTATCAAAAACGTCCGAAATTCGTGTCCCTATACTAGAATATCCCATTAACGAATTGTCTTGTGATAGTGATTCCGAGGTATTCGAAGCAGTATTATTTACCGTGTATCTCGAGTGGAGAGCTTCGAGTTATGGGGAATACTTTTAGTTTTTCCGTATCCTTTGGTAGTTTACACCTGTTTCACAAATAGTTTTTTACTTGTTTTATTTCAAGTGTTTTGAAAAGATAGCCAATAGATGGACCTGTGATCGAACTTAAAACCATTCGATTAGTGAGTGGACGCGCGTCAATTTGGCTTCGAAGACCCTCTCAAATCAGATCTGAGTCTGGTAATTGCTCTTCAAGCTCAAAAAACATTAAGAAGAGCTAAAATTTGAAACATTTTCGGTGTGGTACACAACATCATGGAAAGGTTCTATATTTATTTCCCGAATTTCATGCTCTTAATGTTTCCTATCCATGTGTTTCCCGGAAAACGCTTTTTTCGGGGTCCTCATTGCTGCTTCCACCAACGAAACGAGAAGAAAATATACACCGCAAGACACCAAAGAATACGGAACTTGTTGTAGAACATAAGCACAGAGAATCGTGTTTTCCATTCTCGATTAAATGGGTTGTGTGAAACATACATTTGTGTTTCTTTATTCTCGAGTCTCAACATTCGAACGGAACGAAACGACACATTCCGCGCGGCACACATTTTTTTTTCATTCTCGTTTCCATCGTCTCTCCCCCATAGCATCCTTATTCTAGAGAGTGACCTACTGAGCAAGAGCACGAGGCCCCCCAATTTTTGTAACATCTTAGAGCGCAGCTTGCCGTCGCCGCCGCCGCTACCTCACGCGATCTGTTGTTATACCCTCCCACCCCCCGCGTATCCGTCGATGATGCCGTCGTTCGCAACATTGTGTTCATTCTGCTAAGTGTGTCACTCACACAGTCGCCAAGCGTTCTTTCTCGTCACCGCGCGCACCCTATACAAAGAAGATCAGAAGCTGCGATCTCGCCCCTCGCAAAGGACACTCTCACTCCCGCTCGCTCTCGTTCTCGTTCGCGTTGTGTGAGTTCTGATGTTTACGCGCTTGTTGAGTGACCCAGATTTTCCTATAGGATTTCCGTTCTTGACTGAGATGATGATTGGCGCGCGTGTGTGTGTGTGTGTGTGTTCGTGACAGTGGACTCGATGCGAAAGAATTTTGGGCCAGCGCAGCAACAGGTACCGTTAGGACAACCCTTTTTTTGTTGAGACTTTGGAAGCCGTAGAAGTTCTATCTCAGCGGTCCCAGTTAGAAGCGCTATTAGATTGAAAAGTAAGACAGACGAACTTATGTCACAATGAGCGCACAGTCCCTCACAATTGCCATTCGAATAATAAAAGTATGTATCAAACAGCACTCGGATCACAAATTGGGGTCGAGCCAATGTGTAAATGGTGCGAGAAGCGTGAATTGGTGCGATTTTTTTTTCACGTTGGGAACACTACCCCAAATCTCGTTAAACTGAAGAATGTCAAAAGCTTTTGCTTTCGTGCAATAAAAAGTTAAATATGTCAACAAAACAGTGGTTTCCCTTTCGTTTTCACACGGCAACTCATTCCGTTCGCCGAACGCGTAACTCAATTCAATCAAATCAAAGAGTCCGTTCGCTCAGTTGTTTTGTCTAATCCATTTTGTTGTTGCTGATATCTGCGATACAAACAAAAAGCGCACGCGGTGTGCACGAAACGAGTTTTACGCTTGAAAATGTGAGTTTGGGAGAAGGAACGATTTGTTTTCGATTAATAATCTCAGCTAGCTAACTAAATACAGGGGAAGTATTTATAGAATTGTCGTTAGTTATTGCTATGAAATGTCGATCTTCGTATTACCGAAGTTTCAATTTTATAAATAAGAGAATGACAGAAAATATTCGATTGAGATTAGAGTATCGACATTCTCTAGTACATAGCGACATCGCAAAGCGCTGAAGTTATAGAGAATTGTCGCTACAAAAAACTATAGTTTTGGAATTGTCGATGTCGTTTCATAGAGAAAAATGTCCAATTCCATACGAAACCATTAAATTATATTCTCAATCAATGCAATTGATTTGTGACAGGTCTAGAGCAAGACCATTAAACAGTAAAATCAAATTCCAGTGAGTTCATCCTCTAAAAAAACTTTCTTGAAATAAAAAAAATAATAATCAAGCTATTCTATGCAAGAATTTTTTTCATTCAAAAACCTCCATATATAGTATGGGGCGCATCTACTAGATGGGCTTGAGGGGGTGGCCTTATAGCGTAATTGTTAACAGCTTCGCCAGGTCCAAAACAAGTTTAATCGTCTACTAACGGAAATAACTCTCCTGATTAAATTCTCGTCAAAAAAAATCCTTCCCTCACATGAGTTTTCGTCGAAGGTCATGCTGTCACATCAATTGCAATTATACATTACTTGTTATTTGAACATTGGTACCTATACCTTCAAGTGAAATCAACTTCTTTTTCAGTGAGCGCTTCAAAACTTGCTTAGAATACACTAATGGGTACTTATTACAGTTATTCTCAATAATGCATTCCAGCTACAGGGTTACAGAGAAGTGTCGTTAATGAAGAAGAGAATTTCTATAGGATTATGGAGGGACCTGTGGAAATACCGTTATACAGATTTGTCGTTATGAAGATTTTCACTTTAACTCCGACTATAATTAGATTGCTGTGCCAAATTACACTGCTTAAGCAAGAGCCTTTTTCCTATGTATATTCAACCTTAATAAACGTTCTATATGCAGTCTATATACTACAGTCGGGCGCAAAATTGAACGTACACCCGTGAAGTTCAAAAGTTTTCCTTTTTTTGCTATGAAATATTTTCAACCCTCCTATACTCGCGCATACGGTCTGACAGACCGAGTATCGATGAGGTTGCTGAATTAAATAACTATCAAAACTGAGCGGAGTTAATCTCTTCTTTGAATAAATACAAATAATGCCTAAAAATACTTGATAGAAATATTACAGAGACAGGCACAGTCTGTGAGTATACGAGTTACGGTTTTGCGCGTACAGAAGAGTTAGTAATCCCTTCCTTTTGATACACATTAATCGCTGATACATTTGATTAGTTATACTGTACAAGTAATTTTTGCAAAAAAATGCTCATTTTTCGAATCTGAGAAACATTCCATTTCTCCGAACAAATTTACCGGAAAAATAAGTTCATAACTGATTAGCATCCTGTTTTTTCAGTGTATGATGTTCACATCTAAGATCAGTTTGCAAAGTGGAGTGTTTTCTTTATTTTTGCAAATTTTTGTATGTGTTTAGATCTAAATGTCAAATAAGAAGAATTGAACGATTATTGCTACCCGAAAAATTATAACAAATAGCAAGAATATGCCAAAATTACTGACGAAGTAGCCGGTATCACCGAAAGACCTGTTCGGAGGGTGGCAATAGAAACAATATAAGAGGTCTTCTCGCCCGTTAAAAACCCTTTTATTTCTAGATGAATATGAAGAAATGATTGACTTTTGTTAAATAAAATGTGATAACGCCTTAAGATTTCTGGAATAAGGTTTTTCATTCGAATTTGATGGAAAACAGTTGATGTGGAGAAAATCAAGACCGAAACTTCAAGTTCTGTACTTGATCCGATTGCTAGAACACGGTAGAGCTGCTATAGCTGGTAGTCAGATTCTATGGCAGCTTCTGGAACTGGCTTCACGAAGAACATTGTTTTAACATTGGGCAAAATGAGTTGTTTAAACATGGTTACATATTTCAGTAATGATCCGAGGCACACCGCTTTCAACGTATTCATAGAAATACTCCGTGTTAATGTTTATTAAGTTCAGGTGAGGAATAATAAATTACGTGATACGATGAGCCATGAAGATCCCCCGCCACTGAGTGAATGGGAAAGATGACAACGCGACGAATCACGAAATATATCGTCAGTTCTGCGGCTTTGTATTGAAATTTAGGTAGTTCACATCGCTTACGAATCTTAATTCATACCCCTTTCAACTGAAATATATCCCGTCCATGATAATCGCAGATGTGACCTCTCTGGGCGCGAATGTCATATTAACATTCCCTTTCCTCTGGTGATTATAAGAACGCGATCCGTGCCATTATTTACTATTTGAATGACAACGGATTTGTTTTTTCAAGCGCAATTCAGTGTGTTTTTTGTGCAATTTCGCTGGTTCAGGTCAATCACGGAGAGCAACTACGAAGTGTAAATTCTACCTCGAGCTTGCAGCACACCGGTCTCAGCGTACGAGTATGGCTGCTCTATAATGTCCCTCCAATCAACTCAAAACATCCCAGTTATCACCGAACTTGAACCTTATCGAGCGCATCTGTGGTGTGAATTCCCATGAAAATCCAAAGAAAGAAGTGGGACTCGAGACGGTGGTAAAGGAGATCTGGAAGCGTGATCAAAAAATTTAGTTGAATCGATGCCACGACTATGCAGAAAGTAATGAATCAAATCAAACAATGAATTGGTTTTTATGATTTGTGTACATTTTCCAACCTGGAATTACTTGTGTTGTAAAACTCAAAAACAACGAATTCATCATTTGTGTAACGTTCAATTTTCTTATTGGCTGTACATTTATTTTTGAGAGGATAGCGCTCCATTCTGACAGATATCGAGCGTTGATGTTATCCAACTTGTTTTTTTTCAGTTTACAGTTTGCCCTTTTTAATATGATAGTTAAGCCATGAAACAAAGTATTAGACTTTTCCGCGTAAAATGTTCTCAAATCGCCTAATTTCGAGATTTGATGATGTCAATTGGTTGCAGAGAAATTTCGTGTTGCGTGTGATGTAGAGGACAATATTCGAATCTGTAAGCAACTGAAAATCTGCATTCGAAAAGTAATCGAAAATTTATTCTCATCTGAACACCAAATTTGAAGCTTTAATTCAGTCGCTTTTTCTGCAGATCGAAACAATTTCAATATGAACATCATTCAAAAACTATGCTAATTCAACACCTTTCTAGCGTGACACATATTTCGCTGGTTGTTTTATCCTCTTCTTGGTTAGTTTCCATATATGCACAGAGAGTAGATGATGTCCAATTGCTGCGTTATTAACGAAATAAACACTCCGATATTGCTGGTTCTAAAGTAGTAAAGGGACACAGAAAGAAGCCAAAACATCGACTGTAACCGATCCCCTTTTCTAATAAAGTTTTTATGATTATGGTTCTATTATATTTTACGCAGCTATTTGTTAACCAAAGCACGAATTGACCTTATAGGGGGATACATTAACGAACTTCAGTTAGCGTACATCTAACCTTTTTTGGCTTGAGGGATTCCCCAGAAGTGAATCAAAAACATAGCTGTCTTTTATTGTAATTGTATTTGAATATATGTTAATGTTGATATAGTTTGTATATGCAAACTTTGCTGTTTTTCCACGGTGTCAAATTTCTCGGAACTTTCACCCATGTTTTTTTCTCAATGTTATTTGATATTGCCTCGCTCTTGATCAATAGCTTTTTTATATAATAACATAACACATATATATATATATATATATATATATATATATATATATATATATATATATATATATATATATATATATATATATATATATATATATAGACGGTTAACCTAACTGATGGGATAGCCTCTATTGAGTGGAGAGTATTTTTCCTATGTTTTGCAGCCGGTTTTGCGTTAATAAGTAACCCATTTTTGTGGTAAAATGTTTTATTCGTTTATATTTGAATTACAACTGATTATTTTATGATGATCGGATGATCTTTTCAATCAATATCAGTACATCCTAGATTAGTACAATTTATTCACCGTAATTGCTTATAGATTTCAAAAAATCTCCAACCGTTTCAAGATCGATGCTCACGTATAATAACCTAATAGACAAAATAGATTCATCTTTATGATTTTATCTATTGCCAAAATACTATTTTATATCCATTGACTTTGGTATCATCATGCTCGTCGAAGTTATTCCACAGCTTGCTGGTTGGCGAACAGTTCCTTAGAGCATATTCTCATGTGAAATAAATGAATAAAATACTGCAGATGGCGCGAAAACTTTGTTCGCTTACCTTTGCTTGCATATGTGTTTTTGATAAAAAAATAAATATTTTCATTGGATTTGTGGTTCAGAGATTTTGCACTTGCTGATGCATGTTTCTAACTTTTACCTTTATTTACGTCGATATTATTGGAAACTTGTTCATGGCATACCTTTCCAACAAACTTTTGGTTCCGTTTAGCCAATATTCTCGTACTGTGTTGTTTTTTACAATATCATACTCAAGAAAATTCTAAGCAAATGTGCCAAAAAACTCCCACTTTTTTGCTGCAGATATCTACACGCATTAGGGTGTTCAGAGTATTATTGCATAGTAAGGCAGCTCTGCGTCTTCTTTATCTGTGAGTTCTGGAAACACAATTTTCCTTCTCCACCTAGAGATAGTTTTTATCGAGTTTCTGTATGAATGTGTTAAAGATTTTTGTCCCTAGTGTTACCTCAAATTGGTAAACACTTCGAAAACGAACTCGCTTCTGTTCAGGAATATGCTTTGTACGAAATCCGTTCTGTCCGGGGAATTTTTCGTCAAAGGAATACATTTTGACTTGCGCTGTGATCCCGCGTATTCTAGCCCTTGTTTCTTCCTGTGTTGGCTTAATCTGTCGTATGTTAACGTTCCCGACAGTGCATCTAGAACAGAAAAAACTACGATAGTATTCAACAAGGGACATCAACTCACCTGAATTTTGTAATCTCATAAATTTCACATAACAGACAGGTAAAAAGGACACATATAATGCAATATATGTGTTCACACAACTCTTCAATGGATTCATGATGGCGAGGTCGATAGAATTACTCTAAGATTTCAGTTCGTTTGTGAATGCTGAAGAAAATCAATCATTGCTAGCAATGGTGGGAATGTGCGAAACCGTTAAACAGATATTTTATTCAAATAATGTTTCACTGTTTATAAGACCGTGAAAGCTAGCCAACGAATCGACTCCAATTTCAAAGAACATAATGCCTTACATGTGAAATAACACTTATTTGCCATCGATAAAAAATTAACTATTGAATCAGCTGAAAAAATTGGTGGCAATATAATTGCCACTGCCCGCTAACCTCAAAAACACTGTTTGCCACTGCATTGTAGGCCCACTTTATTGCGCCTTTGGTTATGCAAAAATCTAAACAATATTTCTAGTGTAGTGAAAAAAAAAGTGTTTTTTTTATATAGACCAGAGATGAAACGGATATCCGGTCAATATTTACTATCCGGCCGGATACCGGATATTAGAAAAAAAAAGTCAATAATTTCTCTTTCACACAAGATAAATCTTTTTTTGCAAAATAAATCAATATTAACTCATATCATTAATTCATTAACACATTGACTTTCATTACAAATTTTTTAACCGACCGATAACGCCTTATTCGTTTACCAGGTCAGCCTTAGAGTCTTCCACTGTAAACACTACTGCTAGGAACTGAACGATAAACTCTAGCAAACCTTTTTAAATGGGGGTTCTGCTTAAAGTTTAATGACCACCAAACGTTAGGAACGTGATTGCGATTGATTCAAAATGTTTTCGCATAACAGTCGTTTCCAATAGCAATGGGACAATTCCCTTTCGTTGAAACAGCCCCAGTTGGTGTTCTGAGCTTTGCGTGTAAGGTCTTATTCAGTTTCGTCACTTTTGCTTCATTTTATTTGATTTGTGATGAAGTACGTGAACTCTCTCAGAATATCATCCCCGAAGACAGTTCCAAGTTTTGTTATCTTGAATGAAAATAATTGATTGCTTATTTGGATCCGTAGTACTTACTCTTTCTCCACTATATATCATTAAAATTATTTCAATATATCCACCAAAATTTCATCATTGTAACCTTTTCTGTTATTAAACCCTCAACTGAAAAAAAATCTGTTCAATATTCCTTTCAAAAAACTTGATACTGTATTCAGGGACATTTATTCTATACGGAAAATCCTGCTGTCCGGCCTCGAAGAATGCCGGATATCCGGTATCCGGCCAAAGTACTATCCGTTACATCACTAATATAGACTTACAAAGAAAAAAAAATCAAAACTTGAATATTTCCATCAATAGATCCAAAATAAAACGTTTCTAGAAAGAAAACTTCAAATAAAAATGACTCCCAAATAAATATCGCACATTTTCAACAGCTCAAAAAAATTGGAGTATTGCCAGATACCTGTAGAAGTTTCTGATTAAGTAAAATATTGAAATAATATTCTAAGTGCAGCGAAAAAATATATTTTTGTGTTGGCAATATAGTTACCACGGCCTTAAAGAGTTAAGCAAAATACTTTTATTTCCACTCGAAATCCATTCATCCATCCACCGTGCCATCCGCGAACTGAAACGCGCAACACTAACACAGTGACACCCATTTTTCGGTGCGCCGAGACGCGCTCGCACTATTACAAAACATGCGCGCTGCCCTTCGCGGCTCGTTACACCATATCGCGTATATTTTGGGGCTGCTGCTGCTGTCATAGACAATACGAAGCAGCGATAAACCGGTCATGGTAAGAGAGCATGCTGCTGCATACCTTCCTCCTACCTGCTCGGCCTGGCCCGGCTCAACATCGTAAAGATCTCTGGTTGCCTGCCTGCCTGTGTGTATTGCTGCTTCTCGCTTTTAGAGTCACTTTTATGGCCGGGGGGAGTGACAGCATAATATAAAGAAAATAAAAGTAAAAATACTTTTCAAACAACAATAGAGACGACGCTCGGTGTGTGAGTCATAAAACTGTTCAACGAACGCTGCTGATCCCCGTGCGTAGAGAAGAATGTGTATATTCAAAAGGGGCGGTCGGTGTTTATTTTTTTGTTTACATAATAGCAGCAGCAGCGGCAGACCGGAATCGAGAGGAACTCACCCTCATGGGTGAAGTTCGCCGCCTCGGAGAGTTACCAACTCACGTGGGGTGTCGATCGATTCGGTGTGTGTGTGTGTGTGTGTGTGTGTGTGTGTGTGTGGGTGTGTGCGTATGTTGCAATCGATATACCAGCTCTCCCGAGTGTGTGTCATACACTCTCACTCTCGATTGAGTGATTGAGTATCGCTCTCCCACCGAATGTTTGGCCGAGTGATACAGTGATCCAAAAACAGAAAGCAACAACAACAAAAAACAACGATGGCATGTCGCCATTCTTCTCAACGGAAAGAGAGCGAGAGACGGTGAGACCATGGGAATGTTGAGTTAAATGTTGTGTCGGATAGTGTGAGTTGATTTGTGTTGAGTTGGCGGGGGAGGGAAAGGTTTGCCCGCGAATGATGTATATGTGTACCCGGTCCCCCTCTCCTTCCCCCGTTGTTCGTCGTCATCGTCGGCCTCGGCAAACGTGTTTCAAAGTTATGCATTGATTAATCGTGTGTATACGGGACGGCGCGCAAGTAGGTCATGACAACAAGAGACAACACCATTGCGGTCAGAGCGGAAGGAAGAAGCGAGATAGGTGATCGGGTTGTGTTTGCTTGCGGTGGCAATGGGGCGAGAGAGAAGCCGAAGCTGAAGCTGAGGCTGTTGTGATACGCGCGCTCCATTCGCGATGACGACAGCCGATGATGGCAATGATTGCCGATGATTACGGGCGATGTTTAGAACGAAGCCGGATGGGTGGTGAGGGTGTGATTGGTATGTAAGTAGCGTGGTAATTTGGCGATCGCCGGAGAGTTTTTTCAAGCACGGAAAAAGTATGCGAAGCGCTGGCCTGTTCGAGCATAAAATAAGCTTCGAGGATGGTTTTTCGTTCTGAGCGCTTTGGCGTTCTTTGGTTATGTGCTCTGCTCTGCGGTTTCTGTTCATGAGCGGCATAAACATGCCGGAGACACTTTCATTGCCCAAGAGCAGTTAAGAGTGGTTGGAGCTTTTTGCTTAGTAATATGTATCTTTTTTCGAATCTGTGCTATCTCAATAGAATCATTGTTCTGACAATATTGGTGCTGTATCCACAATTTCGAGATATACACAACACTTCTGTCCAGCAAACATATCGTTAGAATTTTTACCATAAAACAGTTGAAGGTTTTTGTCTTTGTACACTTTGTGTATACAGGGAAACTTTGATATAACGTACCCTCGTTATAACGTCATTCGATATAACGTACACATTCTCAATCGACGAATCCACTCCATCTCAAAATGCAGTGAAACGTAGGTGTAAAGACATTGGCCATTTGAGCAAATTTGCGTACTTCAAATCTAAAAAAAAAAGAGTTAGACTACTTTTTGGAGTTTGGAGTTTTTGGACTACTTTTACTCCAAAATTTTAATACCTATAAAATTTTGGCCAAAGAATGAAATGTAGGAAACTGTTAATTTCATGTATTTCATGTATTATTGGCGTGGTAATTAATAATAATACATAAATAAAATTACACTGAAAAAAAAATTTAAAGATTGAAATTGATTTTTCTCAAAAATGTATTTTTTTAATTCCCATTAAAATTACCAAAAGCGACAGTGTCCTTCTTCCAATATATGGGAGACCTATTGATAGTTGTATAGAATATTCAAATGTTAATGTTTTTGAGAATAACAAATTTTATTTTCCAAAATTATTTTGTTCGATGATTTTTTTTTGAAAATGAATTTGCTATTTTTTAATGGAAGCTTCAAAAATTTTCTATATTTCATTGTCTGACCAAAATTATTTAGTTCTTATAGTTTTCCAGTTTTTTTTATTTTAGGTTATTTTTAGGTTTTTTCGAAAATTTAACTTAAAAACTTTCAAACCTACAAAATTGTAGTCATAGAATGAAATATAGGAAATAATTTTATCTTTCATGAAAAATATGAAAAAAATATATAAAATAACGCTGGAAAAAAAATTTTAAAATTGAAATTCATCTCAAAAATATATTTGTTTTTAAGTTCTGAACGAAAATTATATGAATAGTCCATACAACTATCAACAAGTTTCCCATTCATCGAAAAAAGGGCACTGTTACAGGTGACGAGTAAGCGGTCATTTTATCTATTTACCCTCAATCAACAGTATGAAGGGAAATATCATGAGAAAGGTTGGCTTCACCTTCTAGTTGGATTTTGTCATCATTAGTTACGAACTTTACTCAAACAGCACCACAATAAAGTAATGTGAGCTATGTTTCTGATTTCTTTCTTATGCTTCGATATAACGTACAATTCGATACAACGTACAATTTTGAAAGCGAAATGTACGTTATATCGAAGTTGCCCTGTATATGTTGACGGCAAACTACGAAACTCGCTTTTCAGTTTAGACTTGCTTACGAAAATTCGAATTCGAATTATATCGAAAATTCTATGATTTCCGTTATTAAATTTTATATTTTGATATAAACATCTATTTGGTGTCGCCACCTCATAAATCATAGAAAAAAAGTCAAAGTTTTCGCCTAGTCATGTCAATTTTATTAATGGATTAGGTGATTTTCAAGTTGGGAATGGGAAAAAATATTATCTCAAAGAAAACGTTGTTTCCAAAATTTTAAAATTTCAAAAAAAGGAAAGAAAAGTCTAAGCATTCTAAAATTGATATAAAACGTTAGGTCAAATTCTTCAAAGGCTTCGTCTAAAAGTAGACTATTGCTGGTGGTTCACAATTCTTTTCAGAAAGTGCATTTAAACGTCCGAAGTACAATCCATTGGTCGAAAGTAAGGAATTAAAAAAAAAAGGATAAATTGTCATTTTTCAGCACGAAATAATACAAAGAATAGATTCTACACCTAATTCAGAATGAAAAACCATATAATGATGCTATTACAGGCCTGTTATCCAAAACTGGCTCATGAGTAACTAGAACTCAAGCAATCGAAACATAGACATAGGGAATAAGAAATCACATTGAAAAATCCCAAGACTAATGTTATTTTTTTTTCTTATTTTGTATTTGCAGGTATGTATCATACAAAACGTGTTTTCAAATTTCGCATTACGTGTAAGTATACAATGTCTTCTTCCACAAGAATCTCCTCGTTGGATTCTCGGGCGTCTGAAAGTATTTCGTAATAATTTTTTTTTTCGTTTTACCAGTGAAGTAGTTAACATCCGTACCTCTCACGCTAGAGGTCACGAGTTAAGTTCTCACTCCCGATATTCTTACCATTAAGTTAAAGTACCTTTGAAAACAAGAAAAACAGAAGTCAACGATGCAGAATTTAAGAAACTTCGAGAAGCTTACAGAGTGTCTCCAAAATTGTTTCAATCCTCCTTCGAAAACTTAATTTCTCAGTTTAAAATTTGAACGAAAGAAGCTCATTCAAGATTCAAACATAGAACGATATTTACAGTTTATCGGGGGGTCGAGCGAGTATCCTGGCCAGGTTCAAAGTTTGAATATTCCTATTTGTGTCTAGCAGCAGAGCCATGTATAAATATAAAGTCGGTGGAGTGATATGTTGATCCAAAATTTTCTTATACCGATCCTAACGCAACCCAGCAGAGAGTTTTGATTTCTTTCTGGCTGACAACATTGGAATCTTCGTCTTCTTCTTCTTGGCTTTAAGAGGGTTTAAACTTTTCAGTTCATTCGCCTCTAAACATTGGAATCAGTTTTCTGCAAATCTTTCTACGCGATGTCCTGCCTAAGATTGTCACTCCACACTCACCCAGCATTAAAAACATATGTTTCAGCATCTCCATGGTTTGAGTGGTGATGGACTTATGTTGCGAAGCCGTGGGACTTCGATCACATTTTGCTTTGTGCACCCTGATGAGCTTTTGTTATATCACTTTTATATTTATATACTTTAGCATAGTTTCGAGTCTGATCCTTCGTTATTCGTTATATTCTGTACAGGGCGGACTCGATTATATACAGTTTCGGATTCGTTACCACTGCATATCCTGTATTTATTCGAGTATACAATTTTTTTTTATCGTTTTTTGTTTTTTGAAATAGAAAAGAAAAATTTAATTTCTGATTCATCCCCTTGAAGTCATAACATACCTTTCTCTTATTAAAAAAAAACCGAATTCATTCGGAAGGTGATTGAGAATCATATAGTTGTTGAAAAAAATCCTTCTACGCATATGTTCGAATTTCAACAATGACAGAAATATAGAACTTTTTGTTTGTTTCGGACTCTTTTGTCTCAACATTAACATTAACATTAAAAACTGGAGCTACATCAAAAACTACGCTACAGAAGACGATTCTGTAGCTTCCATTAGAAAGATTCAGTACAGGATATAGTTGTGGAACATCTAAGTTAGTGGATTTAAATAATATTTTGGATGTGAAATACTTCAAAGGTAATAATTTTCAATGTGTTATTATTTATTTTATCCTGAAAATTCATATTAAACTTGACTGTTTCTATCAATTAAGTTAAAGCTTATTAATCGCCCTACAATTTGTTCTTTGGCACCCAACTTCTATCTATCTTAATTTCGCTGCAATATCGATATAAACAATTCCTGGTGAAAATTCAAGCAAAATCTTCAAAAATCATCAAAAATAACTCATATTTGAAACATAAAAAAATGAGTCCAAAATTGTATATAATCGAATCACATATAATCGAGTCCGGCCTGTATTTGCACTTGTTTATCTCTGTATTGAGATTCAAATTGATATGCATAGTTGTTCAAAATATGACAATTGAGGGGCTTAGAATGCAAGGAGTGTAAGAGACTTGATCGATCGAGGTGAGGTTCTGACCTATCTTCCACATTGTCAAATACAGCTGCGAAAAGTATTTGAGGCTAAGCTATGACGATCAGAGAGAGTCGATGTAGAGAAATCGATCAAATCACTTACACCCCTTTCATTCTATGCCCTTCAATTAACATAAGAACCTGAAATTGATCACCGGGATAAATTTGATCAAACGTATTACTGAAAACTATTAAAACTATTAAAACTATTAAAACTATTAAAACTATAAAAATTACCATGTCAAAGGTATCATGCAATTAAATTTCAAACTTTGTTTATCTGCCATGTTCAATAATCATCTGAAGGTTCTGTTTGTCAATTACTCTCAACGAATCACTTATTAAATTGCATGAAAATTAATATTTTTCTGAATAGCATTTTCGTTTCCATTTTTAACTATGACAAAGAAACATGTTTTCAACACATCAAAACAATATTCAAAGACGCTAAACATATTAATTCACTACTAGCCGATACTTTACGAGTTGAAATAGTAATTGAACACTTGTAATTACTATTGAAACAAGTTTAAAAAAATCTATTTTACAAAATGGACCGCGAATGACCAGAACCGAATCCTATCATGCGATATATCGAACTTCTTGACTTGTTAGAACTAGCTCATAGGTTACCATTTCAAAGGTTTTTGGTTGTATCAGGATAACCTGAATGGTCTCCGTACGACCTGCAGATCAGTTTTTAGATCGAGTTATGGAAAGGCATGACCACACCTTTAGGTGGATTAAATATGGTTTTTGTACCCTTCAAACCCTTGAACTATCAGTCAAATGACCGTAGGCGAAGAACTCAATGCCTTTCTATACATTCTTGTGCATTTCATCCTAGAAAAGAATGAAAAACATAGATTGATCAATTTCACCCCGAAGCTACGTTTTGGATTTTTTCGCTGAAAATTTTTTAAATTAACATTTACGGATTTTTTTCAACAAAACTTTCTATAACGTTTTGTGGACATAGCACCAGTATTGTTTTTAAAAATAATTGGGTATAAATTTAACAAGAAAAGAAAAAATCGAAAATATTCACATTGTTCTGAAAATCGTGATCAATTTGCCTCCGGTTTACGGTACTTTTAGTTTTTGTTGAGAGTAATGATAGGGGAAAATGATGGAGATTTCGAATGCTTTTACTTTGAGTATAACCACTTGTTCACCTGCGGAACATTGCATCAATGCTAATGAGGAGTAGTGAATGGCCTTTTCAGACAAAAATTTCCGCCACAAATAAGTTGAAAAAATCTATCATATGGAGGACTTCGTTTTTATCGAACTGACTTCAGACTTTCGGGGGAATTGGTATTTTTTTTTAATTAATTTTTAGTGTGGTCCAAAAAATCATGGTTTCCAATTTTTTTTCAAAAATGACTTTTTTCAAAAATTCATGGCTTTTGAACTACTCAACCGATTCATATGATTGACTTATCAAATTCAAGTGATGAAAGTTTTTTTTTTTTTGAAAAAAATACTACACTTGCAGAAAAAATTGGATTTTGTTCTCGAAATGTTTGTATTTTTTATTGACGTAGAACTATGTCTTTCATTTCTATACTGGGGTGTAAGTTCATAGTTTCGAAAACGAAAGCGTTACGCCGGAGCAATGGGATTTTGAGCGTTAATACCTCTCAATCAACTGAACGAAATGATATAATAAACCCATCATTATTAGATAAAATGTCTACGCGTTATATGCTTGTTACTTTTTGTTCAAAAACTTGTTTCAATAGCCTTAAAATTGCTTTCAAAACAGGCTATTGAAATCATACCAATCGGTATATAAGCGAGTTTCGCTCGGAAATCCACCCAGTTATAATTGTACAGCGTTGGGAGTATGTTTTTGCTGCTGTGGCTAGCTTCGACGCTCCGGTTGCGAAATGCATTCAGTATGTATCGAACTGTGAGGGAGCGCAGGAGGGCAGAAGAAAACAGCATTGTTACGACCAGCATCGATTATTGTTTCTGCTAGGAGCATACACGCGCGCAACTCTTTTCGTTTGGTGGTTATCGAGTTAGCATTAACCATTGGCGGGAATCGAGCGACGAGAAGAAACCGAAAGGATGTCATTATTGCTGAAAAATAATCTTAGAATTGAAAATTACATTCAAGCAAATGAGTTTATTTTATTGTTTTCTATCCATACAATACTACGAACAAATACATTTTATTTTGCGATTTTTCAGTCAAATGCAATTAACAGGAAAGCTTCTGAAGAATATTCTTCCCCTTCAGTAAAATATTTTCGTATTCAATATTGGATACATAAAATGAAATATTCGTTCATTCATTCATTTAGAATGGATTCAGATGCAACTTCAAAGAAATGATCACTAAACCAGCTAGTCCTACGTCAACCTTGCGGTTATTCCACATACAACCACTTCCTTCCTGCAGCAACATTACTGCTTTTCGGTGATTAAACATATTGCCACGCGTAGGAACTAAGTCTTTAAACATCACAAACATATCGGTTTTTTTATTGGTTGAGAGTTTTTACTGAGATTTTCGCACAGAATCTCACATTTGCATTCGATTTTTTCATCGCATTCATCGCAGGTTTCGGGGGTTTCACTTTTAACACGTTGAGCCCCGAATTATTCTTGCTGCGCTTTCCATTCAGCCCGCATCAAGAGCGTTTGCACAATGTCTGCGTCGGTCCCAGATCAGATAAGATATTTATTGTATAAATAGAAAATAGTGTTAAGCTTCTAGCTGTGATCATCCATTCCTTACGCGTTGCTTGTTAAATACCTATTGTTAACGTAATTTACCAGAAAATCATTAATGTGTTGATTGGGATCTTAGTATGGTTATAGAATGTTTTTAAAAATGACTTTGGATTTGTTCTCTACATAATCCAATCATAAATCACTAAGTTGTTGTTTTTATACGAATTAAAATTTAATATGATAAAATTGTTAAAAACAAGATCAAGTCGTTTTATTGAAACTAAAAGGGCCAGCGGCATTCTATTTCAAAAGGAAAAACTTGGGAGAAAATCAGATCATGTCTAGGAAACTAATTCGGAACAAATATGTTTTTTTTACAAAACAAAATGAAACATTTGAAAATAGCCCAATAGAATATTTTTTAAGTTACAAGAAAATAACCCTATCATGAAAGGAACACATTGATGATTACGAAAAACGAAGAAGACAAATCGGAAAAAGAATCATTTGCCTAAGATTGCTTAATTACTTAAATTAAAAAAAAAACTAACACTCGAAGAAGTAAATCTTCTGAAGTCTTTCCTCAACCGTGCAATGTTTTGGGTATCTAATCTTTCTATTACAAAACTTTTGTACTTTTAAATCAGACAAAAAAATAATTTCACTTTATTACATAAAAAACGGGAAAGCACACAAATGGACAGAACAAATGTATGGGGAAATGAGATTGCTTCCAATTTAAACCAATCAATTGGAACCATATACAGTAAGTAAGAGATTTAAACCATGGGATAGTAAGAGTAACCTTTGCGTAATGGCATGAAACTTAGTTCGGCCAGAACGCAATTTGTTCATCTTTCTGTTGTTTGTTTTTGTAAAAGCAACTATTTTTGGCAAACAGATCTCCGTTTATCCACCTCCGATTTCGGATGCTGCCCATAAGACGCACTCTCGGACAGAACTCTTTTCTGCGACCTTCATCGCAAACGAACGAACAATCCCTACAAAGACGAAAATACGAAAATAGTGTCAATTCACCTAGAAGTGCGATGGAAATGTTTATATACAGTCATTCCATGTCAAACCGATATAGCGGTTCTCAGATTTTCGTGAAGTGGTATTTTTGTTTTTTATCGCAAAACATTAGACCCGTATTTTTTTTAATCATTAGAGTGATCCTTTCCATTTTAGGGTTGCCCAAAAAATCAAATTTTTTTCCCATTTTTTCTAAAAATGACTTTTTTTAAATGCATAACTTTTGACCTACTGTACCGATTCAGATGATCGACATATCAAAATAAAGCCAATTAGCTAGTCTCGAAAAATATTACAGAAATTTTGGATTTTGATCTTGTAATTATTGATTGTATTTTTTTAGAGACCGATATATATTTTTATATTTTTTTCTTGAAAGCTAAGATTTTTTTTAGATAACATTTCCCAAATTCAGAGATGCGCTATTTTGTGTTATTGAGTTATGATTTTGAAAACTAACCGATGGTCCGAAAAATATTTTTTTCCTTTTTTTTTTTTTTCCAAAAATGACCTTCATGACCTTCAAAATGACAATTCATAACTTTTAGACTGCCGGGCCGATTCAGATGATCAATATACCAATTTGAAATACCACATGTGCATAAAAATTGGATTCTAGTCACACATATGTTGTCCAATCGCATATGAATATTGAACGAAAACTGAAAACATGTTAGCTTTGCAAAATCACTAGGAAACGTAAAAAACACCTCTGTGATATTCGGATATGTTATGTAAAAAAAACATCAGCTTTCATGAAAAAATATAAAAAATATGGTGACCTTAGTTCCGAAACAATGAAAAACAATTACAATCAATAATTACGAAAACAAAATCTGGTTTTTTTTTCAAGTGTAACATGTTTCGAATAAAACTAGCTCATTGGCTTTAAATTGATATATCGATCATCTAAATCGGTCCAGTAGTCCAAAAGTTATGAATTTTTTATTGAAAAAGGTAATTTTTGGAAAAAAGGGAGAAAAGTTGATTTTTCGGACCACCATAAAACGGAAATGGCCACTCTGATGAAAAAAACAAAAATACGGGTCTATTATTTTGCGATGACGAATAAAACTACCAAATTTCATTAAAATATGACAATCACTGAATCGGTTTGGCATGGAACCCCCACTCAGTGTAAATAAGAGATTATTTCGAAAATATTGAAATTCGAATGGAAAATAATTTTTGACGTTCAAAATCAGTAATGACTCATCTGGCAAGACTTTAAAGTATAATTATATCCAATATTTACAATTTTGGTAGTTTTGTATAATGCTGGGCATGAAATTTTTCCTGAGGTGTTATTTGATGGTGTGTAAATATCAAACTTTGATGAGTTATTAAATAATAACTTTTTGTGCTACAGTTAAGTACTATGCATTGGAAGTTGTGGAAATATGTCTCCTATTAAACGGCTCACAGCCTTCAAAAATATTCGCAATATTTGTCAAGATATTACTAATAGTAACTTTCTCCATTTTTTACCCAATTTCACCCCCATAACCCATTTTTACCCCCATCGATGGTATATGTTTATGCGACTCACGAACTGCATCAGCCTGATATGCATTTATGATGTCGACTAAAGTCTGCTTCATTAAAATTGGAACAAATTCTTTTGCTCATTGTGGACGGAGGAAATTGGAACAAATTCTTTTGCTAGGAGGACGGATTTGGAAACTTTTTTCACCCACGTGTCGGGAAATTCATTACCTTTCACCATGTATTTATGTCATAACACCAAACGATATCATTTTGTAAACAACCGCCATGGAAGCCGAACGGAGAGATAAAATTGTGCACAGTTTTCTTGAAAATCCATTGTTGTCGGCATCTAAGCTAGCTAAACAGCTTAAAATGCCCAGAAATACCGTATGGCGTGTTATCAAGCAGTACAAGGAAACATTGACGACGGCTCGGAAGCCGCATTCGAA
Source organism: Toxorhynchites rutilus septentrionalis (assembly GCF_029784135.1). Lineage (NCBI taxonomy): Eukaryota > Metazoa > Arthropoda > Insecta > Diptera > Culicidae > Toxorhynchites > Toxorhynchites rutilus. The sequence continues at coordinate 219,508,030 of NC_073745.1, read as the reverse complement.
GCGTCGGAGTGGAACTGTCGACCGGAAACTGAGTGGGAAAGTCATCAAGGCCGTCAAGAGGAATCCCAATCTTTCAGACCGCGATTTGGCCAATAAGTTCCAGGCCGCTCACAGGACGGTGCGACGAATTCGTCTCCGGGAAGGAATAAGGTCATTCCGAGCCAGCAAACAGCCAAATCGGACGCTGAAGCAGAACAATGTGGCCAGAATCCGTGCTCGAAAGCTGTACGACCAAGTGCTGACCAAGTTCGACGGATGTATTCTGATGGACGATGAGACCTACGTGAAGGTGGACTTTGGGCAAATCCCAGGTCAAAAATTTTATTTGGCGACGGCTCGGGGGGATGTACCTGCAAAATTTAAGTTCGTGTTTGCGAATAAATTCGCCCGCAAGTACATGATTTGGCAGGGGATATGCAGTTGTGGACAGAAAACCAAAGTCTTTCTCACTGACAAGACAATGACATCAGAAGTCTACAAAAAAGAGTGCATACAGAAACGGATTCTGCCGTTTATTCGTGCCCACGACCGTCCAGTAATGTTTTGGCCGGACCTCGCAAGCTGCCATTACAGCAAAACGGTTATGGAATGGTACGCAACGAACGGGGTCAGCGTAATACCGAAGGACCTCGTGCTGCTTCAATAGTGGTAGTAAGCGCTTCTGTAGGCACTCCTTAAGGTAAACCTGCCCGTTTACCGTGCCGGTCATCACGAAGGGGGCGCTCCGCTTTCCGCAAGAGCAGATCGCTTGCCACACCATGTACTTTTTGGCAAACTTGGATAGTTTCTGCTTGCGAATCTCCTCCGGAACGCTGAATTTGTCCTCTGCGGAGAAGAACAACAGGCCCGGCAGCTGACGAAAGTCCGCTTTGACGTAGGTTTCGTCGTCCATTACCAGGCAATGCGGCTTCGTCAGCATTTCGGTGTACAGCTTCCGGGCTCGCGTCTTCCCCACCATGTTTTGCCTTTCGTCGCGGTTAGGAGCCTTCTGAACCTTGTATGCACGCAGGCCCTCCCGCTGCTTGGTCCGCTGGACGAATGAACTTGACAAATTCAGCTTATTGGCGACATCCCGGACCGAACTTCTCGGATCACGTCTAAACTGCTCAACTACGCGCTTGTGATCTTTTTCACTGACGGAGCATCCATTTTTGCCGTTCTTCACCTTCCGGTCGATGGTTAGGTTCTCGAAGTATCGTTTTAGTACTCTGCTGACCGTGGATTGGACGATTCCCAGCATCTTACCGATGTCCCGATGTGACAACTCCGGATTCTCGAAATGAGTGCGCAGGATTAATTCACGACGCTCTTTTTCGTTCGACGACATTTTTCCAAATTTACGAAAAATTGACAGTGAAGCATGGCCAACGTGATCTATACACTCTTATCTGATTATAAGCGAAAGCTGAAGATATAATTCCTACAAATTAAATTTCTACAGCGTTTTTTCCGTGATGCAATTTGATGTGACACACCCTTTATGATAGTGTTATGAATATGCAAGTTATACGATTTAATGTTTGCTGGGAAGTGTATTGAACTTAATGGAGACTGAATTGAGACGTGCAAACATGATTGAAGGTGCTCTCGCAACCGAGTGATTAGCGTCACGGGTTCGGGTTCGATTCCCGTTCTTGTCGGGGGAATTTTTCGTCAAAGAAAGTTCCTCCGACATGTACTGTGCTCACGCGTATTTTAGAGCTTGCCACTCAGAATGCATCCGAGGCGTGTTATTTGGTATAGAATAAAAGTGACACAAGTAATTCTACGTTGAGACGGCGAAGATCCTCTAGGAACGTTGGAAATTTATTTCTTTTATTTTGCACTTTGACCAAGAACATTCTACTAATGTTCTCGTACGGGAACAATTTTGATTCGTATTCAATTCATAGAGAGCTGAAAAAAGTGGTGACTTTTTATTGGGTGAAAAAACTGTGCCACCACCATAAATAATTCAAGATCTGAAATGCTGTTTTTGCCCCTCGCCAGATAAAACTCAATCTAGAATTTTCAGTTTCATATCACCAGGGTGGTGTGGAAACTGGTTCCAATCAACATGATATTCACATGAATACCACCAGCAGCAGCAGCAGCAGTAGCAGCAGTAAGAGTAAGAACCGAGCAATATCGTCATCATCGCCACCGACAAACTGCATAGGCCAACTTTTGCAACAGCACTTCCTCCCCATCATCACACCACCTCTTGCGCTTCTTCGTCGTCTTCTGGTCAGAACGAAACAATTTTTAGAAACTTCTCAGCGTTCAGCACCTCGCGCGAAAACCACTCTAGCATAGAACGCGAATTGTGCTGGACGAACGGACGGGGGGAAATTGTGCACGGGCGAGGAGAGGAGGAAATAAAACGCAACGAAAACAGCCTTAAAATTGCAACCCTCTCCTAGGCTATGGGCTATGCACGCGCACAATACGACCATCGCCTGGGCTAGAACCCCAGGTCGCGAAAGAATTAGCAATTATGGTGTGCAAACCAGTTTTGTCTGATTGCTGGATTCTTGGCTCGGAGAAAGGTGGCACCGTATCCGTGAAATATGTATTGGAGATTCCGAAAATGTTTCTGTCTTTTTGTTTGTTGCTTTTCACAACGTTTTATTTTTTTTCCGAAAACTTTCGGGTCATTGATAAATTCGGAAACTTTTTCACTGCTAGGTGTTCTGAGCAAAGCCTTTGACTTGCTTAATTTTCCTACCCGAGTTCGAAGCCATTCGGAAAGAACATATCTCGTATTTCGTTCACACTCCTTCGATTGCCTTCGTTGAGTTTGAATGAAAGGCTGTCTGTTGAAGAATGCATTTGGTGTTTTTGGGGTGGCTTCTTCGTGTTTAAAAAAAATCCGTAGTGCAATTTGTTTTCTTTGAAAATAAAAACCATAGTTTTTTCAAATCACAAGATAATACAAAAACAAGAAGTTCAAGAGTAATCCCAACCACCCCAGCGGATACAATACGATCGGATATCTCACAGCATTAAGGTGGTTGCACGTTTGAGCTATATGAGCAGCATATCCTCGCGCCCCCTTCCGCCAGGCTGTGGCTGTGAAAAACAACGATGCACATTAACTACCACCATGTATAAAACACCGGTTAATAGTGAAACTAGTTACCTCTCTTGCTGCCACTGTTGATGTTATTCTCGGCGATTGCAATTTGCGATGTGATGTTTAAGTGCACACGCTAGTGTTGCAAAATTTTCGCGGGGAGGAAGGAAATAGAATTTTAGCTTTTGAAGCTAGGCACTTACATAGCCGGAACCGGTTGATTTTTCTCCGCCTCACTTGTTGATTCGTACTATTGTTTACCAAATCTCCAAAGAATAGCAACTTTAGTGCCCGAATTCGGTCACACAGTTGAGTGTTATTATCTTGAAACTGACATTTGTAGCATTAAGGGGGTGGAACCTGTTTTGTTAATATTCATCTTTTCGTTCTATCACTCAAACGCAAACTGGAGAAAATTAGCCCTTAGCCCTCAGACCAATGATTGTGTCTTCTTCCAAATAGTACCAAAACATTGAAGTGCTTAACAGTATTTTCATAGTTTACTTGAATATATTTCATATGTTGCCAACAGATATAATCGACAAAATCGTCAAAAAGCACCGTAAGAGTTGACCAAAAAATACGGATCCGAAATCTTCGATGAGAACAAATATACCGTTTTGTCTCCTATTCCGAACAGTCTAAAATTCCGAACACTCCTTTTTTAAATGTAAATTTATAAAACATTTATGTTATGAATATAGGCTTCATTTTAACATCATTTACAGGTATCGATACAGCCTACAATTTATAACATTAAGCATTTGCAAAAAAAGTTACAGTCAAAACCAATGATAAAATGTTTCCGTTAGAAAATTCTGTAAAACAAGCATAGTATAGCTTTCCACTAGGGGGTCTCCGTAGCCACATTGGTTGCGCGTTCGCTTAGTAAGCGATCGATCGTGAGTTCAAAACTCAGGGCCCTCATTGACCATCTTTGTGTTGTTACAGAATAGCTACGTCCACGCAACAATCATCAGCGATGGAGATCGATCCACGGTCGAAATAAGATCGATTCATCCATACAACTGCTCTGCTCTGCAAGACACATCGGGCTGCTGTTCTATAAATAACTCAACAATGATCAATCAACTGTCTCCGCTGTCCGGTGGTCCAACTGGATAATGGAAGAACAGAAAGAATACTCTTACGCCTAAATGGCTACTGTGTGAATGCACCATATGTAATGGTATAGAAGGAATACTGGCGAACAGTGCCGAAAATATTCACGTTCACGACATTCAAATACGGCGAATTTCAGCCCTCCTTGTATTGATAACCTTCTGCTCAAATGAGAGTCGATAAATATAAAACAACACTATCAATGAACACGAGTGGGATGAACATCAACATCAACATGCAATGAAGTTCATTTTTTATTTGCATGTTCATTTCCTTCATGATATTCAAAACGTCGGAATTGAAGATCACTGCGTGTTAGTGAAAATCTAAGCATAAAATTCAACGTCAACCAATTGAGAGTGAAATCTAATAATGGTAAGGGAAGGTCATTCATCACATAAAATTCATGTTTTTGGTGACTGAGGCATTGAAATGTATAGTATAACTCTTTGACTATGTTTTGAGAATCTACTCCCGATTGTCCGGAAACGACATACACCCCCAATCATATGGGTGAAAATAATCGAAATCGGAATACGAATATCGTATTCCGATGCTATTTTGGCCGCTTAACCGCTCATCACCGCACAACGGTCAACGCTCAACGAAACCCATAATGTTGCCCTTTCCGGATTCCTGGTCCTTTTTTTTTTTTTTTTTTTCTAAATATGGAAATAAAACACGTTCGCAATAAAAATTCACTGCAAGCGATGAAGATCAATTTAGCTTTCGTGATAATTATCTGAGATTATTGACAGTTAGGAAAGTGCCTGAATGCAGGCTTTACGAAATTCATTCGTGCTGTTTTCGTTCAATATACTAGGCAAAGTTCACGCGAATGACAACTGTGTAATGTGCTAATTATAGATATGATAACCATGTGACATGTACACGATTAAAATTCGGCTCTGTTACATCAAAAATGCTAATGAGCCTTAAATAAATAAATGGGATAAAAAAATAGCTTTCCACTATTTGGTTTACTGTTTTCATGTGCTATATATTGTAAGAATCTACAATCTCTTCTCTATATACTGCTATTTCATGCCAAACCGATATAGTGGTTCTCAGAATTTACTGAAGAGTGGTAGTTTTGTTCTTTATCGCAAAACATTAGACCCGTATTTTTTATCTTTTCAGTAGGGTGACCATTTCCATTTTGGGGTTGTCCGTAAAATCTACTTTTTCCTCTTTTTTTCAAAAATGACTTTCTTCAGTTTATAACTTTAAAACTACTGAACCGATTCAGATAATCGTCATATCAAATTAAAGCCAATCACCTGGTCTTTTTTGAAAAAATACTACACCTGAAAATTTTTTTGTTTTTGTTTTTTTTGGTCATGGGATGTGTATCGAATTTTATCACGATTTAATAAATCGAACAAATATTGTTTGTAATTGATTTATACACAGAACTCAATATTTGAAACTCGTTTTTGAAAAAATACTACACCTGCAGAAAATTCGAATTCTGTTCTCGATATTATTGATTGTGTTCGTTTTTTTATTGTTTTCACAGTCTCGGGACCAGGAGCGCTATATTCTTTTATATTTTTTTCTGGAAAGCTGAGGATTTTTCACATAACATATGTCGAAACCGGACAGGCGTTTTTTTCGTATTTGATTTTTGATTTTTCAAAGTTAATCGATATATGTCGAGTGTTTGAGTCGGAGTGAATATATCATTGAAATCTTATTGCTTGGAAGATCATTAATAAAGTCTGGTGTTGCCAAAAATATGAAGGATAGGTAAATTTGTGGTCAATTTAGAAGTGTGAAATGTGAAGTGTATTTTTGTAAAAAAATCGTCCGACTTAAATCAAAGGAAGAAAAAGTTAGAATTGACATTTTTTTTTGTTTTTGATAATTAATTTAGTAGTTACACAGAAATTACAAGGAAATATCCAAATCGGTCCGAATCACTTGTTAGAATATGTAGCAGCACTTTTTGCTAACAAATGTTGTAAGTGTATACCATTCTGAATTGACTATTAGACGTTCCTCTCGAAAACACTTTCCCACATGAGTTCCCGAAAAATAGCGACCATTTGTTTCAACATTATACACTCGACAAAATAATTAGAGGAACAGAGTGTGAAGTCGGAAATATTAAGTGATTTTTGACATGCTGTAACTTCGTAAATAATCATCGCATATCGATAGGATGCGCATCATTTTGAAGCTACAACTTTCAGGTATTAGGATATGTTATGTACATATTTTTATCTTGGTGTGTGTAGGTGTAGTGGGCAACAGTATCGGAAAAAAAATCACAAATCGATTTTTCTTTGTTTTTTTAAGAATATTCTGGACAAACATATTTTTTTTGCTAACCAACTTAACAGCAAATGCAATTAATCTTATCAACCAGCTTTCATTTAGTTTCTAGAACGTTCCTGTAAGACCTTCCCATACAGAGATATTTCAGTTTGAATGAAAAACTACCCCTTCGTCTTTGATGTTGAATAATTCAATAAACAACCATCGCATCGCAAATCGAAAGGCAGTTTTGAAAACCCCAATAAATTCTGCACAAGGGTAATTTATCGCTTTCACGGATAAAAAAAAATTGTAATTTTTGCATCGATTTCAAAAAAGTGCCAAAAACTGAATTTTTATAGTGCTTTACAGAATCCACTGTTATTTTGCAAATATCGCAGTTAGTTCTAATGTTTGCAGGCAATTTTTTAGCCTAGTGTATTCTCTCAACATCTGTGAACGTTTCATATTGATACGTTCTGCCGATTTTTCAAAGTTTGGAGTAAACTAGAGGAATATTTAATCGCAAATCGTATCAGAAGTACAAAATCTTACGCGACTCTTAGAATAAACGATTCGTAACTTTTGTCTTTATGAGTTTGTACTTCTCACATAGGATTTTGTACTTCTGATACGATTTGCGATTAAATGCTCCTCTAATTGACTCCAAACTTTGAAAAATCAGCTAGAAAAAATGGCTGACGTATCAATATGAAACGTTCACAGATGTTTGGGGACTACACTAGGCTGAAAATTTGCCTGCAAACATTAGAACTTGCTGCAATATTTGCAGTATTTGCAATATTTGCAGAATAACAGTGGATTCTGTAAAGCACTATAAAAACCCTGTTTTTGGCACTTTTTTGAAATCGATGCAAAAATTTCCATTTTTTTCGTCAAAGTAACATATTACCCTTGTGCAGAATTTATTAGAGTTTTCAAAACTGCCTTTCGATTTTCGGTGCGATGATTGTTTATTGAATTATTCATCATCAAAGGCTAAGGGGTAATTTTCATTCAAACTGAAATATCTTTGTACGGGAAGGTCCTACAGAAACGTTCTAAGAACCAAATGAAAGTTGGTTGATAAGGTTAATTGGAATTGCTGTTAAGTTGGTTAGCAAAAATTATGTTAATTCAGAATATTCCTAAAAAAAAAGGTGATTGGCTTTAATGTGATATGTCGATCATCTGAATCAATTTAGTGTTCAAAAGTTATGATTTTTTAAAAAAAAGTCATTTTTGGTAAAAAGAGGAAAAAGTTGATTTTTCGGACAACCCTAAAATGGAAATGGTCACACTACTGAAAAAATAAAAAATACTGGTCTAATGTTTTGCGATAAAGAACAAAACTACCACTTTTCACGAAAATCTGAGAACCACTTTATCGGAAGTTGAAATGGAATGGCTGTATATACATAAAAATCTCGTGTCGCGATGTTCGTGGTCGAACTCCTCCGAAACGGCTCGACCGATCTTAATGAAATTATACTAAAAAACTTGGTAGGCATGAGAATAGGTCGTAAACCATATATGATACCGCTAGGATACCGATTACTGTATATTTAATACCGATTAGGGTGGTTCTATAAAAAAAATTAGTAATTTTATTTTTGTCTTTTTTGCCTACACTTGGCCTGAAAAAAAAATAAATATAACCATATATTACCGATTTTCACTCCTATCTTCTATTTTTAATTGCGATATTTGTATTTTTATAGAGATAATACCAAAGAATTGATCCGTCGTTCGTTTTTCAAACAGGACGAATTTATTTACGCTTATTTATTTATTTATTCGCCCTTTTCATCGAACTTCCACCCCACACATACGCAAGTAAACTCAATTCGACTAAAGTGCGATTCACATACAACGTAACCGTCACGATCACGTCACGTCTCGTCACGTTACGTCAATCATTATTTCATGCAAATCTTATGAAAACATTCACAAACACCGGTAACGGCAACTTCGACTTGTTACTTCAATCATTAAGAACATCATTACTCATTTTGAATTAATATTTCCGAACATGTGGTTGAAGGAGACGAAACAAACAAGAAGGTGTGATCGATTGATTCTTATTATTCACGTCATTCTACGATGTCTTTGGATGTGCCAATAATCCATGGTCAACATGTACGCAAAGGTAGAGAGCGAACGACTGTGATTCCTATGACACAACCAACAGAAGCGGTTTGAGGAAGAATACATTCACTTGCGAGACGCTATCATGAGCAACACCAACACACACCCTTTATGCAAACTTTGTGAACTGCCATACAAATGAAACACAAATATCTGCATAAGTCGAGAATTAATCAAGCAAATGAAACGAAATTTGGCATGTGGACGTTTTAGGGTACAATAAATGATTCTATGGTGGTTAGATACTCCACCCGTCTCCCTAGGGAGGGGCTGCTACACAAATGAAAGACAAATTTCTGCATAACTCGAGAACTAATCAAGCAAATGGAACCAAATTTAGCATATGGAAGTTTTTTAAGGGAGCAAGAAGGGTTGTTATGGTGGTTTGACACTCCTTTCCCCTCTCTGAAGAGGGCGGAAAGATGCTGAACAACACGCGAATTAATCAAACTTAGCATATAGAGGTTTTAGGGATCGATAAACGTTTCTATGGTAGTCCGACACTCCTCCCCCCTCTCTAAAGGGGGGCTGCCATACAAATGAAACACAAACTTCTGCACAACTCGAGAACTAATAAAGCAAATGGAGCCAAATTTGGAATGTGAAGGTTTTTGGATACGAGAAATGTTTCTATGATGGTATGACACCCCTTCCTCCTCTGGAAAGGAAAGGGGGTCCCATACAAATAATGAAACAGCTGAGGAGGACCGAGATCGTGACTTCTTTGCATTTCTTCCAGAATTTCCATGTGATGTTGGAGTCAGAAAACTAACTTACATTGAAATTTTTGACGCACTAAATAAGCTTGATGTCTCGAAAGGGCCTGGTGCTGACGGAATTCCACCGGTTTTTATAAAAAAAATGGCAACTGAATTAACTCATCCACTTTTATGGCTTTTCGATAAGTCATTGGAATCTGAAAGGTTCCCAAAAATATGGAAAAACTATTTTCTTGTACCTATATTCAAATCCGGTAATAGATCCGATGTAAGAAATTATCGTGGAGTAGCAATTATTTCTTGCATTCCAAAACTCTTTGAAGCCATAATAAACCAAAAACTTTTCCACCAACTAAAGACACGAATTACGAATAAGCAACTCGGACGATCAACAACAATAAATTTGCTGGAATTTGTCACATTCATTTTGAATGCAATGGATAATGGTAATCAAGTTGAAGCTCTATACACTGACTTTAGTAAGGCTTTCGATCGTGTTGATATACCCTTACTCCTTCTTAAACTTCAAAAAACAGGGATAGAAGTCAAGCTATTGAAATGGCTAGAATCATATTTTACTGACCGCACGCAAATGGTAAGATTTAATGGGAAAATTTCAAAACCAATATTTGTTACATCCGGAGTTCCTCAAGACTTTGGGGCCGCTTTTGTTCATTTTATTTGTTAATGACGTTTGCGTTTTTCTTAACAGGGTTAAGGTACTTATCTAAGCAGATGATATGAAGCTGTATATGGAAATAAAGAATGAAGAAGACTCTCAAACATTCAAAAACGAAGTTGACATATTTTATAAAAGGTGCACTAAGAGTTTATTACAGCTCAATGTTAGGAAATGCACTTTGATGACTTTTACAAGAAGAACACACTTGAACAATGGTGTAAAGCTTGAAAATCAACCCATCAATAGATGTCAACGAGTCAGAGACTTAGGCGTGGTCTTAGATTCGAAACTAACCTGCGTTGATCATTATAATACAACCATCCATAGAGCACATAATATGTTGAGCTTCATCAAACGCTTTAGTTACTATTTCCACGATCCGTACACAATAAAGACATTGTATATTACACATGTCAGATCAATTCTCGAATACTGTAGTATTGTATGTCCCCCTATATAACTTCACACGAAGACAGAATTGAATCTGTACAAAAACAATTTTTACTATTTGCACTTCGTAAACTAGGCTGGTCTTCATATCATCTCCCTCCATATGAAGCACGCTGTATGCTAATCAATATTAAAAGCCTAAAAGAACGTCGGAACTCTGCCATGATTCTATTTATTATTGATATCATATCACAACGAGTGGACTCAAAAGAAATATTAGGAAACTTTACGAAACTTACTTTTACGCACCGATTAGACACCTGAGAAACCCTAACATTTTCTACATAGATTACCGAAGAACTAATTATGCCAAATATAGTCCTATTAATCGTATGATGAGTCTCTGTAACGAATACAGTGAAATACTTGATGTAACCATGTCAAGGTCAATGCTTAAAGACTATATGAATATAATAAGATATAGTTAAATTTCACTGTAATATTTGGCAGTATATTTAGTCTACGCTGGTTTGACGAAATAAATAAATAAATGAAAATTTTTTTGTTTATTATGTAACTTGTTAAAATCCCCTTCTAAATTAAACGGATAAATTATCCAGCCAGCTCTCTTTAGTTTTTTTAGTTTTAACTAAGTAGTTTCAAATAGTATTAAGAATGTATCGGTCTACAATTTTGATTGACGACAATAAATAAATAGGGGGTCTCCGTAGCCACATTGGTTGCGCGTTCGCTTAGTAAGCGATCGATCGTGAGTTCAAAACTCAGGGCTCTCATTGATCATCTTTGTGTTGTTACAGAATAGCTACGTCCACGCAACAATCATCAGCGATGGAGATCGATCCACGGTCGAAATTAGATCGATTCATCCATACAACTGCTCTGCTCTGCAAGACACATCGGGCTGCTGTTCTATAAATAACTCAACAATGATCAATCAACTGTCTCCGCTGTTCGGTGGTCCAACTGGATAATGGAAGAACAGACAGAATACTCTTACGCCTAAATGGCTACTGTGTGAATGTACTATATGTAATGGTATAGAAGAAATACTGGCGAATGGCAACTGTGTAATGTGCTAATTATAGATATGATAACCATGTGACATGTACACGATTAAAAATTCGGCTCTGTTACAGCTAAAATGCTAATCAGCCTTAAATAAATAAATGGGATAAAAAAAAAATAAAAATAAATAAATAATAGGTTCTAGGTTCTAGGTTCTAGGTTCTAGGTTCTCAAATGGGGATCAACACTAGGGTAGGAGCCTACCTGTTGGTCTCAAATGTTCCTATCTCACGCCTCCACGAAGATCATATGACGACATTTTTAGATCGGGCGTGAACTGGAAACACATACCTGGTCTTGGCTCCGAGAACGGGTGTCGAAAGTGGCTAAGTGAGGGGGTGCGAGCGAGTCAGAGCGCTATATCTCTCCCGGGGAAGGCCTCCCGGGTCATGGAGGCCTTGCCAACCCGCTGTCTCCCGGGCAAAGGAGATACACCCAGAAAATGGAGCTACGTTCACGAAGAATACTCAGAATGCGATCGCCCGAGGAGGGTCCCCGAACTGGAGCTGGTCCTGGAACGGGCGTAAGAGCGAGCGGCCAGCGGCTGGAGGGCGATGTGCAAGAGCGGGCCACCAGCCGGGTTCAACCCGAAGAGCTACCGCCACACGGAAACAGCAGCCATCGACATCACCAACGAAACGCTGCGCCTACGAGGCGTGTTGCGACTGTCAGACGACAGTCGTCCACACTTGTGGGTACTACTAGACGACGGATCATGTGGACACATGAAATGAATGAATTCGTGATCCGCGCCTATTACATCTGCACTGCTTTGGAGACGGACATGAGCGGTCGCCCTCGAATACTCGCAATGTTCGAGGAAGCGTATCCAGAGTTCGTCGGGAGGCTTGACCAAAACGCGATGAACGCGAGGCGTAGAGCGATTGTACGCAACAATATGCTCTCCCAAACGCAAGTCGACGAGATCAAGCAGCAGGTGCAGAGAGAACTAAGCTCCAGAACAAGCAGAGCAAGCGATGTGTCGAGACGAAGTTCAGTACGGCTGAGCAATTCATTCGCGAGTGGGGCACGCGAATCAGCACCAGTGGAGGCCACAGTACAACAACCCCCTGAGCCGGAAGATCCACAGCCAGATCAACAACTACTACGCGATCTGGTCTTCCATTACGACGAGGCGATCTCACAGTTCCGCGACACGGACCCTTTGTCGCGCCCCAGGATCCCGAAGTTGCAGCATTCCCGCAGGCTGACAAGTGCAGTAAAGCTCATGAACGAGCACGTTCTTCCGCTGCACTTGGTTGATGCTGAGAACATGGAGGAGCTGCAACTGAAAGTTTACTGTGCTGCTGTGGCGACCGCCAAAAGTTTAGGATACCGTATTAGGCCAAGAGGCGGACTGCTCCAACATCTCCGTGAAAGGCGTGAGCCTCCATGGCGAAGGAGATTGGAGCAACGGATCCTAAACAAGCGCGCCGCAATTGGAAGACTGATGGCGTACAAAAGAGGCAGCAGATCGGCGAAATTATGTCGCCAAGTTGCTGTGATCGTGCGGCCTACTGAACTTCGCCAGCTGGGAGCTCACCAGCTGACGGAAAAACTCGACACACTGGTACAGCAATTGAGCGTCCTAACTAAACGGCTGAAACGTTACTCTGACTCTGCAAAGCGCCAGGAACAAAATCGGATGTTCAGAGATAACGAAAAAGCGTTCTACGACCACATTAGCGACGAGAAGCCCGACTACCGCGAAGGTTTGCCAGATATTAGCGATGTGACGAACTTCTGGGTTGGTATTTGGGAGACCCCAGTAGAACATCGCGACGGGCAAATGTGGTTAAGACGGGAGGAGGAGAGTTGTGGTGAAATTGGAGAGATGCCAGCTATCATCGTCGGAGAGAACGATGTCCGCGAAGCCTCGCGGTACCTGAGGAACTGGGCAGCACCGGGCCCCGATGGTGTCCAGAACTTTTGGCACAAGAAGCTGACCGTCGCACATCCAAAGATAGCTGAGTGCTTCAACAAGGTGCTACGTGACCCACACAACCTTCCTGAATTCGCCACCCGTGGCGTCACCTTCCTCCTCCCGAAAGACAGCAACACATTGAACCCATCAAAGTACAGACCGATAACGTGCCTATCGAGTCTGTACAAAATACTGAGCAGCATAATTACCGCCAAAGTTTCTGCTCACTGCGAACAGCATCACATCATCGCAGAAGAGCAGAAAGGATGCAGGAAAAATACGCATGGCTGCAAAGACCAGGCCATCATCGACGCAGCCATAGTCGGCCAGGCGGTATATAACCAGCGGAACCTAAGTATGGCCTACATCGATTACAGGAAGGCTTATGACTCCATACCTCACTCGTTTCTCGTCCGGGTATTGGAGCTCTACAAAATTGATCCCGTCGTCGTTAGGTTCCTGCAGCATGCGATGAGGCAGTGGAGTACGTCTCTGCACCTCAGTGATGGGGAAAATGTGTTGCAGTCTAGAACGCTGCAGATAAAGAGGGGGATATTCCAAGGCGACTCTTTCAGCCCGCTTTGGTTTTGTCTGGCACTGAACCCCCTCAGTAGGACGCTCAATAGAAACGGTCATGGCTATAAAATAAGGTATGGCGACGGCGCCCACGAAGAAGTGACCCATACCTTTTACATGGACGATCTCAAGGTCTACGCTGATTCACGTCAGCGTCTAGGTGTAGCTATCCGGGTTGTCGAAGACATAAGCAGGGACATCTGTATGGAGTTCGGCCTCGACAAGTGTCGCTGTGTCCACCTGCTGAAAGGACAACTTACCGAATCCGGAGGCTACGAGGTCTATGACGGCGAGTTTATAAGAGACATGGTTCGTGGCGAATCCTATAAATATCTTGGATTCCGACAGCTCACCGGGATTCGCCACTCCGACATCAAGACGGAGCTGCGAGACAAGTTCTTGAGTCGAGTGAACTGTGTCCTGAGGACTTTCCTCAACGCGGGGAACAAGGTACGCGCGATCAACACATTCGCGGTTCCCCTGCTGACCTTCAGTTTTGGTGTAGTCAAATGGAGCAAAACTAACCTAGAGGACCTTGAGAGGAGGATGAGGAAAGCATTAAAAGAGGCCGGAATGCACCATCCTCAATCGGTACTGGAGAGAGTTTCACTACCACGCAAAGAAGGGGGACTTGGAATCGTCGACATTTCTGCACTGTGTGTTGCCCAGGTACGACAACTGCGCGAGTACTTCGCAGAACGCGCCAACCAAAACGCGCTATACCGGGCTGTCTGCGCCGCCGACAGAGGATACAGCGCTCTGCACTTGGCGCAAGCGGAGTACCAACTCAACTGCAATCTGCAGACAGTGGAGGAGAAGATTGCAGCTTGGAAGCAGAAGGCAGTGCATGGTGCCCACCCCCATCAACTGGACCGGCCACACGTCGACAAGGCCGCATCTAATCTGTGGCTAACGCGTGGTGAACTCTCTTCAGTAGTAGAAGCCGACATGATAGCCATCCAGGACAGGATAATGCCGACGAGAAACTGCAGGCGGTACGTCTGGCATCAAGACGTTGATGACATTTGCCGGATGTGCCATCAACCAGGTGAAAACATAGAGCACATTATGGGAGGCTGTCCCGTTTTGGCCAACGCAGCCTACACCGAGCGCCACAACAACGTGGCCCGTATTGTTCATCGACAACTGGCGCTCCAATGTGCTCTACTGGAAGACAACGTACCAAACTACCGGTACCTGCCTGCACCTGTCCTGGAAAATGACCGTTTCAAGCTGTACTGGGATCGCACTGTTCTGACCGACCTCTCGATCCACCACAACCGCCCAGATATAATGGTTTACGACAAGAGCGACCGCAAAGTCACCATCATCGATGTCGCTATTCCACTGAACCAGAATCTGGAGGAGACCCACGGTCGCAAAATCTGCAAGTACCGACCATTGGCCGTGGAGCTCAAGGAACTGTGGGGGCTAAGGGAGGTCCCAAGAATTGTTCCAGTCGTTCTCTCTGGAACTGGAATTATCCCGAAGACACTTCTGGAAGCGCTAAAGGTGTTGAACATCGAGAAGGAATTGGCCGGCATCCAAAAGTCGGTCATCCTTAGCATCTGCGCGATTGTCCGACAATTCCTCGGTCAGGACTAAAACAGCACGAGCATGCAGATACGTGCATTCCGCAGAGCCTAGTCCCCCTTTGGCATTCAGAAGCCCGGGGGCAGGTGAAAATTCTGGCTAGGTTCGCCTAGTTAAGAAGTGAGATAAGTCTGCCTAAATAAATAAAAATAATGCACATATTTGAAGGAAAATGGGAAAATTAGAAACATTCAATTCGCATGTGTTGTACAATTACATATTGACAATCGTTATTAGTCCATTTGATGTTTGCGGTAACGAAATTGTTCTTTGTTCGAAAGTGGAAATGGATTTTAATGTGATTAAATGCACTCCTATATCGTCTTCTATCTATATAAATGAAAATGGATCACCGAATGTGTTGATAAGAGCAAAAATCGCGATTGGACCCATGAACGCGCGCTTAGTGAGAAAACGAGGATGTGATAACCAAAAAAATAAATTTTGGGCGGGACGAAGTTTGCCGGGCCAGATAGTAAATGAATAAAATAAGATATTTCAGGCAGAAATCTTCATTAAAATTAGCATTTAGGTAGTGTTCGGAATTCGAATCAAGTTTCGCGACGACGAATTTGAATTCCGAACAGAAGATGTTTGAACATACTATTTTCAGGCAAAAGTTAACAAATGGGGGTACAAGGACAATCCAATTCTGGAGCAACAACATAAAAAGCGATTTGTTAGCAAATGTTTGTAAGCTCTTTTCTTGCTAAAAGGTAGGTCGCAGGCTGATTTTTTTTGGCAAGGATTTAGTTCTGAACACAAAATAATTCAATGCGTGATGCGAGATCAAAGGAATTGATTCCCAAATGTTTCCGACCTGTGACCGGAAAAAATAACTCGGGACCCTTATGCGCTTCGCTATCAGGCCCTGTAAACACTCAGTCCACCGATCTTTTCTATGACCTCAACCGTAATAACGCCGTTCAATCGTCACTTATGCGCGGCAAATTTAAGGTCGGATGATTTTAAGACTCACTGCTATGTTATGACGCGAAACGTCCCGCATTTCGCAAAAGAAACGAAAATGTCCCGCGATATCAATATATTTCAATATCACAATTTGATCATGTTGATTTTCTTAAATGGATGAACCTCTTTTATGCCAAATAAAAGTTTTTTTTTAAACTTTTATTTGGCAGACTGTTCAAGAGCGCTTCTAATGCATCCAATGATTATTACGTTGAGCTGGTTTCATCGCACCGACATTGGGTTTTTTGTTTAGAAAGTGTCAACTGGAAGCGGCCGTAACAAAATTGGAGAATGATTTTTATAAAAGTCCCCTATTGATCCGCAGGGACAACGTGAGTCAGACGAAAAGCACATCTTTGGTCCCCTAGCTCGGTCAGGGCTCAACGTTTTAAATAAGCCGGAAAAACTAGTGTATACTCGACAAGAAGAGGCAGAGTTGTTTGATGAAGTATCGTAAATGAAGCGCTAGGCGGTCTTACGGAAGTTGGCCGGAACCTGAACCAAATGATGAAAAGATGTATATCGGCGTGGCCATTTTTGGCCAGATTCTTCTTGGCCGGATGCTTCGATCTCCCGGCTTAAGGAGCGGCAAAGAGATGATATTGTAAATACCAGATCGGTTTTATCTGGCGGACACAAAGTGCCTCCGGATGTCCAACTCCTTCGCTGTGGGGTGGAGCTTACAATATGAAAAAATCATCAAGTTGCTTGACAGTGCTGCTGCTGTGAATCAACAGCCTTGAATCATTTTCGTTGTAGACTTAATAAACGTAAGATTTAAAGGAAATTTGTTCCTATAAATTATCTTTCATCGCCATTCGAAATTAGTCCATTATTTTTTAGAATTTAAATAAATTTCTAAAAATTCTAAAAAAAAATTTTAGAATAGAATTTAAATCGTGCTTGCCTGAGTGCCGATATTCAGAATAAAATAATACTGATCAGTTTAGACTCGCTAAACTATGGTTTATGTTCACATAACGTATATACATAACGTTTTGTTTTTTGTGTCCCGCGTTAGGCCTCTGACCATCTGGTCACTTTACTCTTCGAGCTCCCGAAGAGTTTCATAGTCCAAGTCCATAGAAATTTCAAATACTTCTAGATGGAGTAACTCTATATCAAATGGGTCTGTTCTGAGTACCAATATTTTCATTCGTAAGAGTGACATATGATACAGAGATTTGACGAAGCGCAAGTCGCATTTAGCTCAAAGAACTTCCCTAGTACCCAGCGCAATAGACCGATGTCGCAAACAACCATCAAATGTTCTACTCTCCTGATAGATCTCTTCTAAAACCCATACTCCGACATAATTCGAACCTCGCGTTCGCGTTACATTCCGCGCAGAAATCGTAGAACACTAAAACCAGGGTAGAGAATTTATTGACACGACGACGCGTTCCGCAAAGTGGTTTGACTCACCGGTGCGGGTAGTGAGGAGCTGCAGAGAGCAAGATTTCACCTTTGCAGTGCACTTGTCGGCTGGGCAACAGCGCGCACACAACATATAGTATAGGTACTCGTAGTAGGTACACACCGGTAGGAAGGAAGGGTTTCCCCTTGGCCGCCGCCACCAACTTCGCTTGTCGCTTGCGTGTGAGTACACTGACTTATTGGGGGGAGCGCTCTGACGGATAGTTTAACTAGTTTTACGGCGAAGCACGCCAATGGAGTAGATTCAATTGGTTGGGCAACCCTTCCTTACCACAAAGACGCGCGCGTGGTGCCTGGTGCATATGTGTTGCGGTCGTTTGCATAGGTAGTGGCTTGGAATGAAGTTCGGCGTTTTTGGTTCTAGGTACGTTCCGTTCTGTCGCTAGTGCATGGAAATAAAACGGAATTGGCTTGGCACTATAAACTCCATAAGCTCCGGTTTTGTTTTTAATACATATGTACATATCTTTTAACTTCTAGCTTTCATTACGAGAGGTGAAAATGCCGTGTGCTACCGTGTGGAAGGTAAAAGCTACGGCGCGGCAGGTAGTAGCAGGTAGTGAGAGATTGCGAAAGTAGTTTTGCACTGTGCACTTGTTCTTCGGCAACCGACTCAAGTTTGCTCAGCTTGCTGCTGCAGCTCAGCTCAGTGGTTAATGAAGTTGCGCCCATATGCAACCCGGGTCCCGCCGAGTCGGAAGCGTTCTGACCGGCCACCGGTTTGATGCAACAGTTCAAGAACTGGTCTGTGTACGGCCGGGGGTTGATGAAATCTGCGACAGCACTCAGTGCTTCTTTATCTAGTTACCTCAATCTGATAAAAGTGCTGCGGCTGGTTCTCGGGGGTTCTCGTTCAGTGTGTGTGTTTGCTTGCGTTATGACAGGGTTAATTTTACGGGTTAAACACGATTATTTGGTATACTAATGAGATTTTTTTTTCTTTTCTATTTTTCTGCAGGTATGTAAATGGAATCGAGATGTTGTCACCTGGCCATAATTTATAAACTGTAGGTAATCACTACTTATGTTGCTTTATCTGAGTAATGAATAATGACCATAGTTACCGGTCCGTTCGACATCCGGAGCTCCGCGTGGTCTTGATGATAGATAGCCAAGATTTACCAGTAAGCCACAGAGCTATAGATAATATTTTCACTACTTCTTAACAAATCGTAAATTTTTTGAGTGGGTCGAAAGTTCAAACATTTTTCAATTTTTTTCATGTAAATATTGTCAAAAGAGACGATTTTCCAGACTAGGCTAATACTGAATTACACACCCTAAAGACGAAATAAAAAACACAGATGCGTAATTTTTAAGAACTGTAAATATACGGGGTTCGAGCAAAATGAGAGCTTTTTTTTGTATTTTAGATCTTCTCTCATGGAATTGCAATAAAATGCTTTATATTTATTCGTTATCGAAAAATACTAGATCCGCCAGTTAGCTGATCTTCTAAAATATAATTTGATGAATTGAATCGAATGTGCGGGACAAAGTTCTCCAGATCAGCTAGTTGTTTACATAATTTTGGAAAGCTTTCACTTTTTTACATAATGAAAAAATATGCAAGACTTATTCTGGCCATTTTGCCGATTTATTTAGAACATACACATTAGGGTATACAAATATCAGCTCAATCGGACTTAAGGGAGACTGGCGCAAAGCGGTCAAAATTTGAGTTTTTTGAAAATCAAAAAATCACCCAAGGGGGAAGGAAATTGGGTTTTCAAAAAATTTTTTTTTGATGCTAAATGTCTTAAAATTGCATGAAACATCGAGATTTACAGTTATCGCAAAAAAATTGTTTTCGTCAAAAATCTATTTTTCAGACGGAAAACGATCAAGCGAAAAAAAAATTTTTTTTGACAAATTTTTTTTTCGAGATAACAGGAAATCTCGACGCGTAATGCAATTTGAAGACATTTGGCACCAACATTTTTTTTTGAAAACCCCGATTTTCGGTGATCTTTCGTTTTTCAAAAAAAAATCAAATTTTTACACTAATAAATGAAGTTCGAATGAGCTAATATTATGCAAAGGATATATTTTCGTGTAAATCAACATTACGCAGCAAATTCCGAATGGAAAATCGAGATAACTATTTTTATTGGTACCCAAAACCATACGTTTCGTTTCGTATTCCGAAAAAAAACTAAGTCTCAGAGTGTCGATTTTTGAGAAAAAAAACTTTTTCGAGATGACACTAGATCTCGACGTTTGGCATCAATTTTTTTTTCGAACATCCCGATTTCCTTTAAAACACCCCTTGGATGATTTTTCGATTTTCATAAAACTCAAACTTTTACCGCTTTGCGCCACTCTCCTTTAAGTCCGATTGAGCTAATGTTTGGCATAGCAAACTTTTTTTATGAGGTTACTTTTTGGAATGAGAGATGACCACCCTAATACACATGTTAAAAAAAGTTACTTCTTTCAAGCCGCTTGACCAATTTTCTATTTTTGTACAGCTTATGAAAGATATTTGGACGATTCGTTTTTTTTCATTTTTTAAAATTCTTAATGTGTTAAAAGCATAAGCAAACAGAAGAAACTGTGTGTTTCAGTCGTTTGTAGTTTCTGTGGTGCTGATTCTGTACTTCACCAGAAGCACAAAATGCTATACGTACTCTCAGAATGAACGACTCGTTACTTTCGTTTTTATGAGTTTGAGGAGTGTGTGAACATGTGGAAGTATGCATATATATGCGTGAGTATCATCGAAAATTCATCCAGCGATTTAAAAGTTACATGTTTTCTAAAATAGACATTTTCAGCCAAATCGGCCAAGAAAACAAATAAAATAATATATCTTGAAAACAGAAAGTTTAGTATACAGGCAAACCTTTTTTTGCGGGGGATAGGGACCCCCCATTAAAAAACCGTACTAAACTTCACCAGTAGCTTTAAAAAAAAGTTCGCTACACAATTTGAAAAAAAAAAATTATGCGGTGGATGGGGACCGCACAAAAAAAAGTTTCCTTAGAAAAATAACACAAATCCTAATGATTCCATCCGTGACCCTTTCAATAAGCTCCTACTGACACCATAAAACAAACAAAACATAACATGAGTTAGAATAAAAACTCGAAATTACAAAAAAAATTAATCGAAAAATTTTAAGACCTATAAATGTTGGTCAAAGAATGAAATGTAGGAAATTGTTTTTATTCTCAGTTAACAAATATAAAACTTTTTTTTAAAATCACACTGAAAGAAAAAAATTGTAAGGGGTTGTATCTAGGACACAACCGCTTATTTTCGACGTAGAATTACGCAATTCCATTATGCAATCCACTTGTTTACCACTTCGAATATTATTTTTGATTGCATCGAAGTTTTTGTAATAGATTATGTTCTTCGTTACAAATAAATTTGATGAACGTCCTTTTACCAAAATATGTGAACGAAAGAATTGTCAAACGATCATTGTGTTTTACATTTTCCTCTGAAATTATTGCACATCTCATGTTTACGTAGTTCTCGAACCGCGAAAGTTCATTGCGAAGCGGACTCCCCCAGGCTCATTAATTTTGAAGTTCGTGTTAGGGAAACACAGCTCAGTGGAAAAAAAATACCCCCGACTTGCATGTTTTGACAAAGCGAATTCCTCCAGGCACATTGATTTAGAAATCCGTGTTAGGGAAACACAGCTCGGTAGGAACAAAAATACCCACGACTTGCATGTATATTTGCAAAACGGGTTTCCACAGGTACATCGATTTTGAAGTCTGTGCCAATCAAAACTTGACAAAAGGAAGTTCTTCCAGTTTTCTTGAATTTAAACCGTTTAGAGATTAGCCAATATTAATGTATAGCATATCAAACAAATCTTAGAGAATTTCCAATTCGATTGGTATGCAAATCATGAGAATTCGTTCACAGTGAAAATAGTTATTAACGTTAACTTTATTTCATAAAAACGTGACCTATTTTCTGATTTGGCACCCTTTCTGAAAAACGTAGTTCTACGTCAAAAAGAAAATAAAAAATTGACTCAAGTTACAAGTTTTAATATTATCTATCATCTTTGCCGAATACACTATATCGCTATCTTAACTTTGAACAAAACTAGTATTAATTCTAATTCTTTCAAAGAAAAAAAATGAAAAAGTTGTAGTTTGGAAAACTTTGTTCCTATAGAATAACTCATCTTCCGTTGTACGAAAGACTTGTTGGATATCGTATGGGTAATTTATATTTTTTTTTCAAAATCTAAAAAAGATACGTTTACGAGAAAAAAAGCTTATTTTTAAAATATTTTTTGGGGCAATTTTTCAGAAAAAAATTGTTTGAATTTTTCCAATTAAAATTTGAATCATTTTCCACATTTCATTTTTTGACCAAACATTTGTCTTATAATTTTTGAATTTTGAAATCTTTATATAAATTTAAAAAAAAGTTTTCAAGAAGTCGTCTTTTCAGATTTCAAGTATACAAAGCTGCTGAAATGGTCAATGTTGGTTCACTGCATTCTGAGATGGTGCTGCTAAGGACCAGTCGAGTTGGCTTAAAATTCATCCACTGGTCAAAAAATATATCCCCAAACAAGTTAATATCAAATTCAATTGGCCGCAGGTTTTGAGACGTTTCATCCTACCCTTGCTACCGGGACATTTTTGATTGAATGGAAAATCATCCTTCCGACTCTGGTTAACATGATTATTCATTGATGATTTTTTTTTGCGTGAGGATTTTGTCCATTACGCATTTACACATAAAAATAATATGTGCACAAAAAAATGTACGCCCGATATTCCAAAACGAAAAACGCTGTGTTGTTGTATATTCTATTTTAATGCATGATTTTTTCTGGAAGCGTTTCAAAAATCACTTTAAAATCTAGATGTCGTATTTTGCACCATTGTTGTTGTACAAAAACCATACTTCAAATATGAATCTGTATTAACTATCATATACCGTCGATGGGGGTGAAATTGGGTCAAAAATGGAGAATGTTACTATTAGTAATATCTATACAAATATTGCGAATATATTTGAAGGCTGTGAGCCTGTGTGTAATACCTAACTGTAGTACAAATAGTTATTATTTAATAATTTATCAAAGTTTGATCAAATAACACCTCAGAAAAAATATCATGCTCAGCACTATACAGAACTACTAAAATTGTAAATATTGGATAGAATTATTGTTTAAAGTTCTGCCAGATGAGTCATCACTGATTTCGAACATAAACATTTTTTTTCCATTCGAATTTCAATATCTTTGAAATAATCTCTTATTTACACTGAGTGATGGTTGGAATGGGTCAAGTACAAAATTGAATTCCATGCCAAACCGATATAGTGATTGTCAGATTTTCATGAAAATTTGTAGTTTTATTCCTCATCGTAAAATATTAGATCCGTAATTTTAATTTTTTTTCATCAGGGTGGCCATTTCCATTTTATGGTGGTCTGAAAAATCATTTTTTGCCCTTTTTCCAAAAATGACCTTTTACAATAATTCATAACTTTCGAACTAATGGACCGATTCAGATGATCGATATATCAAATTAAAGCAAATGAGCTAGTTTTGTTCGAAAAACATTACTCTTAAAAAACAGATTTTGTTTTCGTAATTATTAATTGTGATTGTTTTTCATAGCTTGCATGGTTTCGGAACTAAGGTCACCGTATATTTTATATATTTTTTTTTGAAAGCTGATTTTTTTTTACATAACATATCCCTATTCCTATGCGACTGGACAACATCTATGCGACTTGACTCCAATTTTTATGCATCTGTGGTATTTCATGTGGCTTCAAATTGGTATATCGATCATCTGAATCGGGCCGGTAGTTTAAAAGTTATGAATTTAAAAAAAGTATTTTTAGGAAAAAAGTGACACAAAAATTTTAGGACCATCGGCAAATTTTGAAAAATCATAACTCAATAACGAAAAATAACGCATCTATAAATTTTGCGATATGTTATCTAAAAAATTCTTAGCTTTCAAGAAAAAAATGTAAAAAATATAGTGCCCTCGGTCCCGAGACAATGTAAACTATAAAAAATACAATCAATAATTACAAGACCAAAATCCAGAATTTTCTAAATTTCAAAATATTTTTCGAAAAAAGACTAGCTTATTGGCTTTAATTTGATATGTCTATCATCTGAATCGGTGCAGTAGTTCAGAAGTTATGAGTTAAAGTAAATTTTGAAAAAAATTAGAAAAAAATGATCTTTCGAACCACCCTAAAATGGAAATGGTCACCTATTAAATTTGATGTGTGGATCATCCGAATCAGTACAGTACTTCAAAAGTTATGAATTTAAAAAAAAGCAATTTTTGGAAAAAAATGGGAAGAAATTGATTTTTTGGGCAACCTTAAAACGGAAATGATCACCCTAATGATAGAAAATACGGGTCTAATGTTTTGCGATAAAGAACAAAACTACCACTTTTCACGAAAATCTTAGAACCATTATATCGGTTTGATATGGAATGACTATATAAACATTTCCGTCGCACTCCTAGGTGGATTGACACTATTTTCGTAACTTAAATAATCATTCAAGACACTTACATGTTGGTAAATTATCTATTGAGAAATTGATTTCTAAACACAATTCTTAATAGAAAGTAATATTCAATACTTTGACCCAATGTCACCCCCTCTAAGGAAGGGGTGAGATTGTGTCAACTTTCATTCAATCGTAGTTCAGTGAAAAATTAATATTATTCAACACTTCCTTGAACACTTACGAGTGTTCATCATTAGAGAACATTTCTACGTAATCAGAATTGTGTTTTACTCTTATTTATGATAGTTATTCAACAAAAAGTTCGAAAACTACCATTTTTGACTCATTTTCACCCCCATCGACGGTATCAGTTTTTATCTTAAAACTTGAGCTATAAAGATAGATCAAATTTCATACATGAATTGACATTTAATGACATACGGAACCATTGCTTCCTAGCAATCGGATAGATTCGTTGATTGAAACATATTTTACAAAATTTATTGAGCGGTGTGTTATAGTGTTCTCGATCTCTCGTTAGAATTATTTTAAATTAACATACCCATGCCAACCAAGATATTTCATGATAGTGCGTTCCTAAAGTCGTTTTATTTTAACGATTTTCATAAAAACACTAGCTGCTCGGATAGTCTATCTGTGTCCAATCGATAAATTATAATCATTTCATGTCTTCTATATATTTTTTATTTTATTATATGCGTACACATCTTAACGAAAGTTCAACTCAGACCCAGACCTTCTTGTTCAAATCTAAAAGTTGGGTCCATCATTATCCGTAAACAGGCGTTAGGTTCTTCCTAAGCACTTGTTCAGTCATGCGTTAAATTCTCTAAAAAACGTCATGGAAACTGCTGATCAGATTTTGCTACTTCTAAATAATTAGAGAGAGGAGTAACACGTCATAGCATTGCTCATTCACCTGTTCTTCTACTTTGGCGCAAATATTCTTATGTAAAATTCAGGATCTACAAGAAATCTTCATAATTCTATTATTTGCATTAATCAATTACTGCTGATTATCCCAAAGGCAATAAAATCGTAGCTGACAGCAGCAACTCGCTCGAGTATTTTGCGATCTCTCTTGGAATCCATAAAAATGCAATCGATTGCGCCCATTTCACCTACGACCTCGATTTATGGTACCCTTCCTACGAACAATAAAATCTGTCATTCGATCTGATTCACGATGGATTTCCCACAATTTATCAATAACTTTCGCCTCGCATCCTCAAACACACAAACAAAGGCCACTTTTATCCGCCTCAATCAACCATTTCAACCAGACCTCTGCCTACCAGGCGTTTCCCCGGATCATCGTCTGCTTAATCATCGTACCCCCATTACTGCGTTTCCATTCAATCTCAACGAGACGACGACGACGACGGGTCATAAAGTGCCCCGCGAAGATGACACATTTATGTGTGTGGCGTCTTACCCCCCCCCCCACCTTTCTCTGGATGCCCGCTGACGTACCGACCTTGACCTACTGATACAGAAATCGAAAGTGGTCGTCGTCGGGTTCGGGAAGGAATGTGGCGAAATTGGCGGACGGAAGGCGACGAGACAACAAAACAGGCGCGACGCGTCATGGTAAACATTCGTAGCTTTATCAACGCTACTCGCACTCGCGCCCAGTGCATTGGGATGCGCGTTAGATTATGAGGCAGCGCACCCTTCCGAGCCACAAGCTCCGATAATAGAAGGCTGTTTTCTCTGTTGCTTTCACTCACTTATTCAGGCTCAGGTGATTCTCTCTTATGCCGCATGTGGATATAACGCTGAGTCAGCCTGACGGTTGGCATGTTTTTCTCTCAAATATTTGAATGGCAGAAGAAATGGGAATCAAATTGCTTGATTACATAACATAAAGCTATGAAGAATATCTCTAGTTGTCATTTCGAGTTTTTTTTTCTGATTCGCTGATTGTGTATGCGTCGAAATTGTCTCCTCAAAATATTATAATTTTTCTCAGGTACCGTTTACTTAGCATTTTCATCTTCTGTTTTTTTCCCATATCCCATTTGTTGATATGGATAGTATATCAATCCATGCCTTTTTAAAATTTTATGTCATCCATTTTTTCCCATTTTTTTTCATGTATTTTTCTAGCAATTTCTTTTAACGTCCTCTTTTGATTTTTTTCTTGTTATTTTTATTTTTCTCTTTTTTCATTATTCTTCTTCTTCTTCTACACCCATTCGGCAGATTTTCCCGTTTCTTTCCTTTTCACTCATTTTTAAATCGTTCTTGTTTTTTATTTTTTTCCTTCTGCGTCGCTTTCTTCTGTTTCATTACGAGACATTACGATATATGTTATCTGTTGGCTGGCGCAGAAAAGTTGAAAGTTATTTATTTTGCGTAGATAGGCTTTAAATCATTGGTCGCTGTAAATTGGTATGTTCTTTGTGATGAAAGTCGCCTGATTTGTGGAATTCCAATAACACAGTCACTCACAAGTGTTGTCCGTCATTCAGGCGATCGCGGTATTCTGTCTGTAGCACTTTGAGTCGAATCCAGCTAGTGGACCACTCTGCCACCTCCCATCTGCTATCTATATCCACTACTGAGTACTTTCATTCCAGTTTCTGTTCCATTTGCTTCTTGAACCTAACTATTGCTCGCCATAATTTTAGTTAGGTTCTCTATTTTAGTTTTTCTATTTGATTCCTTTTTCTCTCTTTCTTTTTCCTATTTATTCTGTTTTTTTTAAATTCTTTATTAAATGTTTCACTGCTATTTTCTATTAAATTTATTTCTCCCTTTTTCATTTTTTATTTTCGTTCTGTTACCTTTTTCCGGATCATTTATGTTATGCTTGAGGCTGGAAAAGATGAAGGGAAAATCACCTTTTCCTGCCTCAAGCAAAATATAAATTACTCCGCTTCCAACACAGCTAATTAATTAATTTTTGCGATACCTCCTGTTCTTCTTATATTTTGATTTCTTTTATATATTGTTACTTCCCATTCCAATTTCTTTGTTTACCATTTTTTCATCCTTTCTTTATTTTTCTTCATCTTTTACCTTTAATCTTTTATTCTTAATCATTAGACCTCATTTTTCATCACCTGTCCCCTATTGTCTACCCCTGTCCTCTATCCATCATCTTTTTATCCTTTTTCATTTATCCTCTATCCTGTGTTCTTAATTTCATTCGGACGAACATGATAATTGATGATGTTATTACAATGTAAGTCTGATCAATATGGTCAATATATGATGGGCTAGGATTTCTTTTTTTGAGCTATAGAATCGACTTACAAGGTGTAGTAATGTGTTGTCAAATTGCAAAAAAAGTTACAGGAGGGTTGTGTCCGAGACATGACCGCATATGTACGCCTCTTGTGATATGTATGGATGAAATAAAGAAAATAAAAAACTCACCAATGTAATATAAGCTACTTATAAATACCGAACACAATTATCAATTTTTTCTCATCAGTAAAAACATATTACTAATATAGAGAAAACATATTTGGGCCTACCACAAGGCTCCTGCCTAAGCCCCCTCTTGTACAGTTTTTACGTCAATGATATGGATGATTGTCTAACTAGAGACTGCACGCTGAGACAACTTGCAGACGATGGAGTTATTTCCATCACGGGTACTAATCCCGTCGTTCTGCAAAAGTCGTTGCAAGATACCCTGAACAATCTGTTCACGTGGGCCCTCAAGCTGGGTATCGAATTCTCTACGGAGAAAACTGAAATGGTCGTTTTTTCTAGGAAGCACGAACCCGCCCAATTCCAGCTTCACCTATCCGGCAAAACGATCCAACACTCTATGTTTTTCAAATACCTGGGTGTATATTTTGATTCTAAGTGTACCTGGGGGAGACATATTGCGTATTTGAAACAGAAATGCCAGCAAAGAATCATTTTTCTCCAAACAATTACCGGAACATGGTGGGGTGCCCATCCAGGAGACCTCATTCAGTTGTACAAAACAACGATATTATCAGTGTTAGAATATGGCAGTTTTTGCTTCCGATCAGCTGCCAGGATTCATATTCTCAAGCTGGAGAGAATACAATATCGTTGCTTGCGTATAGCCATGGGGTGTTTGCATTCGACACATACGATGAGTCTCGAAGTTTTGGCAGGAGTACCCCCGCTTACTCTTCGGTTCACAGAATTATCCTACAGATTTCTCATCCGTTGCAAGATCATGAATCCATTGGTGATTGATAACTTGTTTTATGTCTTTATACCATGAGTACCTTACACACGACGTGCTCCCTTCACCAGGCATCTCCAACCAAGTTTGCTTCCCATACTTCTGCAATTCCTCTGTCATTTTTGATCTGTCCATGCGACAAAAAATCCATGGAATCCCAGATCACCTACGCTCCGATTCTATTCCGCCGATATTTTCGGCAGAATATGGGAAAGTTGGATCTGATAAAATGTTCTTTACTGACGGTTCATTCATAAACGGGTCCACTGGCTTCGGCATCTTCAATGAAAATTCCAGTGCCTCTTTCAAACTTAAAGATCCTTGTTCCGTGTATGTCGCTGAACTGGGTGCGATATATTACGCATTAGGGATCATTGAAACATTGCCCATCGACCACTATTTTATTTTTTCAGACAGTCTCAGCTCAATAGAGGCAATCCGCTCAATGAAAGTTGATAAACGCTCATATTATTTTCTAACAAGAATAAGACAATTATTGAGTGTTTTGGTCGAAAAATTATTCAAGATTACCTTAGCATGGGTTCCCTCTCATTGCTCGATTCCGGGGAATGAGAAAGCGAACTCGCTAGCTAAGGTGGGCGCTTTAGAAGGCACACTTTTTGAAAGGCAAATTGCTTATAATGAATTTTTCCACATTCCTCGTCAGTATACGCTCGTAAGTTGGCAGCGCATGTGGAGTGGTGATGAGTTCGGTCGTTGGTTACACACGATTATCCCTAAGGTCTCGACGAGTGCATGGTTCAAGGGATTGAATGTAGGTCGTGATTTCATTCGCGTGATATCTCGGCTTATGTCCAATCACTACAACCTAAACGCGCATCTCTATCGCATTGGGCTCGCAGCAAACAATCTTTGTGATTGTGGCGATGGCTACCACGACATCGAGCATGTTGTCTGGTCGTGTATCCGGTGCCATGCTGCTCGCTCTCAGCTCTCTAGAGCACTGAGAGCACAAGGCAGACAATTGGATATCCCCGTCCGGGATATCTTAGGTAGCCGGGATCCTGATCTTCTGCTTCATCTATACCTGTTCCTCAGAAACGCCGATGTCAACGTTTAATGATGTTTCCTTCGTTGTGTCCCCGTTTCATATCCCTCCTATCCGATCGATAAACTTTTACTTAGTCGCGGCAATACATACACACACTCTTTACAGATGCACGGGCCGAAGGTTGTGCAGTCCACTGATGATTCAACAAGAGCCAAAGGTTGTACCGCTCATGACAACTCTACACGAGCTGATGATTGCGCCGGCTAGTGACCATTCTATCCTGGATTCCTCGAGTCGAGAAAGACGCACCACGCTAGATATGGGGTACATACTAGGGGGGCGTTGCTGATTAATGGTCAGCTGCATCCCAATAGGAAGTATCCCGTGTCGGGCACACGTACAGAGCATCGACGACTGCGACATACCAATTATGAGAACACTTGTAATACTAACCTCGAGTCAACCGCGAGTAATCGGTTACATATTACTAACATAGTCTAAGCAAACATTGTCAAAATATTGAACTCTCGGCCCCGTTAGGCTGACGCCATATGAGCCTTAATAAAATATATATTTTGGATAAAAAAAAAAACATATTTGAAATGGACAAGGTATTTTTTTTTAATAATTTTTACTTTCTGAGAGTAAAATTCAACCCAATGCGAATTTTAATTGGACTAACAACACCTTATACTATATTTAGAGCATATGGAAAATTACTTTTAAATATTTCTTCACTTTTCCAATTTTTCTCGCCGTATAAACTTTCCTTGGGTGAAAATGAACACAACAAAACAGACAGTTTGAATCAAACGATTCGTTCTCGAACGGGAACACACCTTGTTTTTATTTATGGAAATTCAAATAAATCGTTTCATATATCAAGTCATTTTTAACGACCAATGAGAAGTGGGTATTACCGTTAGGATAGAGGTTGAGATTTTTCAGTTGTTCGATAGTTAGTTTCATGACATATTATTTTCTTTAATATAAAAAAGTGTTATGGAGTGCCGAAATCGATCGACGCAAAAATTTCATCAATCCATCAGTAATCCTACGTCAAAAAACATTATGATCTTTCTTTGCTCGATCAGCTAACGACTATAATTGAAAGAAAAAACATTTATTATAATGGACGTTTTTTCTTTAATGGCTCGCATTAATTGCAGTCGTTAGCATTTTTTGTAATTCTGTCTGGTTTGAGCAGCTCACCCTAAGCTTTACTCAACTAATCACATCGAACTGCCTGAACTTATTTGATCTTGCTAGCGATGTTGATAGATGGTCTTGATCAGTACACTGTGTATTTTTCGTTTGTAATAATCGAAATAAATCCATTTTTCATCATCTGCCACTCCTCAATAGAGCAATATATAGATACCTTAAGTTAAAAGGGAAAAAATCAAGATTGTTTCTCGCGCAAACATTCTCTCACATTTTTTGAAAGGTTCAATGCAATTGCAATCGAGTGAAATCTGTTCAAAAAACTTGGAAAAAGGGATTTTTTCATTGTATTTTTTATGTCTCATTTGAATCAACATGAATCAACATGATTCCCGTTTACCCTAAATTCCTTTAAATATTTAATGCAAAATATTTTTTTATAACTGTTTTATTTTCAAAACAAAAAAATGAAAATGAAAATTTTAGTATTATGTTTGGCCTTTTGTTGCATGTTGGTAAACATCTTTGCAAAAAAAGATACGCCACAATCGCATTAAACCACTTCCAATATTGGCTGTGCCGCTACTGACATATTACAAAGTTACGCGAGAAATCACAAACTTTCAGCATACAAAGTGAGTATGTAATTGCCTTTCGATTCCGCCTGGTACAGGGAGTGATTTGTGTTTAGTTGATATTCGGCTTTGATGTTGTTGAAATCTATTCATAATCAACTAGTCACAAGTGAAACTTAGTATTTCATTATTTTTCGGACTTAGCTTTTGGCGCTCAATTTCATTGTATTCGAGCTGTTTCTCGACAAGCATTTAATAAGCTTCCACTGCACATTTTTCCCATCTGGGCAGAAAACTAAAACCCTTCGCAAATACTATTTGGGGGGTCTCCGTAGCCACATTGGTTGCGCGTTCGCTTAGTAAGTAATCGATCGTGAGTTCAAAACTCAAGACCCTCAATGACCATCATCAGCGATATAGATCGATCCACGGTCGAAATAAGATCGATTTATCCATACAACTGCTCTGCTCTGCAAGAAACATCGGGCTGCTGTTCTAATGATAACTCAACAATGATCATATCAACTGTCTCCGCTGTCCGGTCTAACTGAACAATGGAAGAACAGAAAGAATACTCTTACGCCTAAATGGCTACTATGTAATGTAATGTACCATATGCAATGGTATAGAAGGGAATACTCTTACGCCGAAGGAGGCAACCGGCAACTGTGCTAATTATAGATATGATAAACATGTGACATGTACACGAATAAAATTCGGCTCTGTTACAGCTCACATGCCAATGAGCCTAAAATAAACAAATGGAAAAATATAACAAATATGAAAGTCAAACCGATATAAACTGAATAGGATTTCCCGACATCTAAGAACGGACAGTTCAACCGAATCGAAGAACGAATGACGCACCTATACCACGAAATTGACGCTTGAAATGTTTTGTGAAATTTCAATCTTTATTTAGGGAAAAGGGCATTATTCAATGTATTGACCAGAGTTAGATACTACCATACCACACTCTCAGGCATCATACGGATTCCACTTTGAAAAAAATCCTTTTTTTGATCCACGAATCGGTCCTGTTTTTGGCTTTTGCGTAAGAAGTGATATGCTACTCGGTCATGTCATGAACCATCGACCCGAACAAGCGGTAGTCGGAAGGAATAATGTCAAGCGAATACGACGTTGGGATAGAACATCCCGTTTGGCACTAAAGTATTTTTGACAACTTCTGCAACATGTGGCTATGCGTCCTCGTGTAGCCAGATCTCTTTGTCATGTTTTTGGTTTATTGGGAGCCTTTGAGCTTCAATACTCGACTCAATCATTTTGTCAAGTGGTTATTTTGCTGAGCTGGAATAAGTCATAGTAGTATTTTTTTCAATCCTATCATGTTCACATCATTAGCTTCTTAGCAGATATTACTATCCACATGACTACGCGTCCGCACCCTAAGCAAATGATCGTGAGTTGGTCTTTTTCAAGGCTAAAGGCGAATGAATTTGGTAGTTTGATTTATTGTTTAATAATATATTTAAACACTTGTGTATGTCCTTAAAATCTAAAATTATTATTTGTAAGGTGTACTTCATAGCAAATTCTTAATCGTTTTTCACAAGTCGTAAATAGTGAACCGTTAATCAAACTCACTAACAAATATTGAATAGTAAATCGTAAATCCCAAATCCTGAATCGTGAAGGTTACTTGTAAATATTTGAGAGTTCAGAGGCTTATTCTCGGTTGTCTTCTTAGGTTGCTCGTTCAGATCAATCACGAAAAATAACTCCGAAGTGTAGAATCGAGCGCCATTCAAGAAGAATCGAACCAAGCTCAGGTGATAGGGGAGACCCTGTTCTGGAAGGTCAAAAAATCGATTTTCTTTTTTATTTTTGAGAACCTTTGTCCTCAGAAATGTTGTCCTTAAAGGATTTTCGATATTTAATTTCGTTGGAAAGTTACAGCCAAAAGTACGACGTCACCTCAAGGAACATAGTATTGCTGTACGTATTTTTAAGCGCGTTTTTCTTGAACCCATGTTTTCAACTGGTGTTATCGATATATCAGGATCTACTTGACCGATTATGCTGAATTTTTTTTATCAGCATATAAAAATGAATTATCTAAAGCGTTACATAGCCGTCTTGTGGTATCTATATTTTTCGTTTCTTATGAGCTCCTGAACAACGGTTTTTTCATGAAAAATAATTCATTTTTAACAAAAATGGTCGCCGTTTGACAATTTTTCGAATTTTTGTAAACTCCTATGGTGGATCACACCATTGACGAAAATGGCTGCTCCTTCGGCTGAAGGAGACCAGGATGATATCTCTGGATTTGGTACGTGGCTTGTTCGGAGAATGGAAAACTTTGAAAAAAAAAACACTTGGTAAACTTCTAAAAACACTTTGGAAACTGTTCGCGATGTTGCTCGGTTAAAGGTCGAATATGGAATTTTTTGGATTGCATTGCATTGGTAGTAATCTGTATGTACTTTTATTCTGTTCGTATACGTTCGGCTGTTGTTCGGCATCGGGATATGCTGCTGTTGTAGTTGTGTTATGCACCACATACACTGCATTTCGGAAGGAAGGGAGAGGCTTGGATGGGAAAAAGAATAGGGATGGATATTGGAATATGGAAATAGGCATACTTGCTCCTTTTTTGCGCTGTCGATCGCGAACACCGTATGTAACGATTCAGGTATTGTCCTTAAGTTTCAAAATATTCATTGGAATTCAGCACTTCAGAACCGATACCACCAGCAAGGTACCGATTTTCAGACAGCATCTACTCATCCAGCTGTCAACAGCGTAATAATCATTATTCGAGCATTGAAAAAAATAAAAATACATCTTCAAACATACCTTAAACAATAACCGAAATACCCGAACGCTTCACTTCATTCCTAACATCCGAAAAAAAAAAATCACGAAAATACATCATTTTTCGACCATCCAGACAGGGGTCCCCTCTTCAGGTCAAGTTCAAACTGAAGCCCAAGCTCTATTTAAGAAAAATCAATTCTTAGTTATGGGTATTCGGTATTCGCTGTTAGAGGCACAGCTCACGCCACACATTCTGTGCTTAGAGATCTCGTAGTGGATCCTCTTCTCGTTTCCCGTCATGATTGGATACAAAAAAAAACCATTCCGATTTTGCGCGTAAAAACTGTGTTCGATGTCTCGGAGCTCAGTTTTCGTATTTTGTACCATACTCAGATGATCTGAAATCACTGTGGTGAGTCACTCATACTCAGAAGATCTGAAATCACTGTGGTGAGTCACTCTCAACGTTTAATGTAGCTTTTCTTGAGTTTGCCATGATTTTCAGACCAAGTTCGTCACCAACTTACCGCAAATTCTATTTTGTTGCTACAAAGGATGACACGGGTGGAGCACAAAGAAGGTATGTTGTTTATCCTCCTAAGAAATAAAACATTTTTATGTTAAGCCCATGCCAGAATTACCAATCATCAGGGTTCAATAATCTAGTACCAATCGGAAGAAAACAGAAATGGAATTTCTCTAGTTTTAATAGTTTTGATTGGCGAAATTACCATTTTCTACAGATGTGTTCCGTGCCTTTTTGTGCTTCATAATAACGTCAATAGCCTAACGCAGGGATTTTCAAAGTGGTCGATATGAGTTTCCCAGGGGTCGACAAGATACTGTATAAGTTGTGTAACGTGAGCCAACTCGTTATAATAATAATAATAATCTAATATTTTAGTGGGAAGACATCATCATTGAAACTTGTATTAATAATTATTAACTACACTTGATATTTTCACATATTTTGATTGAAAAATTATGTCAAGTTTACTCACTTGATCAACCACGAAGTTTTTGGGGGTCGAGGTAACACTCCATTCTGGAAAAGGGGTCTCTAGCCCAAAATAGTTTGCGAGTCCCTGGTCTAACGCAATAAATAGCCTAAACAATTTTGACTCGGGTTGAAACTAATGAGAATCGGTTGGAAAATTACATGACAATGAAAACTATTTCTCCACTTCTTTTCGGTATTGAGTTAACCGCACTGTGTTAACTCTTTGTGGTCGTTTGTCTGTTCTCAGCCACCACAGCTTGAAACCATGCTAATCTTATATTTTACTCAACTATGTATCAGTTTATGCTTTATCTAAACGAAGCTTGATGTCTAGTGAACCTGTTCACGAATCAATACGGTGCTCCTATGAGTAATAGATAACGGTACTCAGTATCAAACAAAGTAGTCACCCACACAAAACAACGAACAGTGCGTTGCATACATAGGAATGTGGGACAAAGTTCAAAAAAAAATTTAAAAAGTTTATTTTTCACAATCTTGCATGTATCACTGCTTTTTCAAGGAAAAATAATTCCGACCAGTATGACACCCATGCCCAAATTTAATACGACCGCAAAGAGTTAATAGGCACTCTTGTCTAGATTGCACAATTCAAGAAACTGTCCAAATAGGCCGAATCGGTTTCACTTGGCGCAAGCGTACAATCGAGGAGAATTCATTTGTGATTTTCATTCGAGTCTGGCCCCATCCAGAGTAGGCAACAGTCTTTCCTAATGCTATGTCAACAATGTCTGAGACGCATCTATTCGAAACATTTCCAAAGTGTCAGTAAAACAGCTATGTGTCATGTGAGAAGCAATTCCAAAAGGAATCCTATAAAGCTTGTTGAAACTTTTTCTCCAGAGACTGGCAATTCTGGAAAAAGGTATCAAGTAGATAGAGTAAAAAACTTGTCTTTTCATAGTGTCATATCTTCATAATAATACAATTTAAAAATTAAAACCAATCCAAAATCTGATACCAATTTAAAATCTAGAATCGCAATTCGTAAAATATGATTCCTCAATACTAAATCGTTGAACGTTTTGCACTAATCGTAATCTATAAAGCTCAATCGTAATAATTGTTAATTAACTATTCATTTAAAATGCTGTAAATCGACAATCGAATCGTAAAGTTTCATCAGAATATTTAGGAACTTGGAGTCCTATGGGTCTCAAAATACATCGTCGTTCCATTTTGTGGTTGTATGTGTTCTTCTGGTTGCCTTCCTCGATTGTTCATGGATGCCGAGTACTCGTACTAAAGTGTGTGAAATATTTTAGAATTTTGGAACGATGAGACACAAAATGTATCGTTCGGTGGATCTTGTGATTATCTCTTGGTTGCTTTCCCAAGCTACCCATGGATACTCTACAGGTGTGTCGTTGGTAAGGCTTCCATGTATCAAAATGCAGTTGA